>NW_008826237.1:10282-10470 GCF_000691245.1 Trypanosoma grayi
GGTGCTTTTTTTGGTTTTGTTCCTGTATACACTTGTGGCGCTCACCATGTGTTCAAGGAGCAGAGTGAAGGTGGGATTTCCTCTCGTGTTTGTGGGTCATTTATGGAGACTGGCGGTCACAATAATTTGGTGTGGCTTCAAGGGGAGTGAGAAAGGTGTGTGTGCATGCCTTGTTGAGGGCTTGGCTT
>NW_008826238.1:0-10465 GCF_000691245.1 Trypanosoma grayi
CCTCACCTTCAAGTAACGGTTTACAACAGCATCCACCGGGCGGCACGCCATGCATCGTCAACTCACGATGGATCTGGCACGCCGCACACAAGGGGCAGCAGCACGAACGCAAGCACACCTCACAAAACCCCTCGCCCAGAGCAAACTTGGCAGAGACGGTCTGACGAAGGCAGCAGAGTGATACAAAAGGACAAAGAATCGTCCCCAAGCAGTACAAGCAGGAGCACGAGTCGTAGATGCCATATGTCGCATTCCACTGGCGGCTGACGTTGCACGGGAAGCAAAAGAAAACATCCATCGTGGTACCCAAGTCGCTGAAACAGTCACAGAAATCAGTGCTAAACCCCATCGAACTCCAACGTAAAAATATTCTCGTCTGAAATCCAAACGAAGCCAAAGCAGAGGGGGGAAGCAACCATGCACAGACACAGAGAGAGAGAGATACCGCCCCGAGAGATGCAAACAGAAACACCAAAAACGACGATACAGCCATTTTTCTCATTGATAGAAAGCAGGCACGACCCGCACGCTCAAAGGAGACGACATTTAAGAATAAGAAGTCGACAGCAGACACCCCGCAGGCAGTAGTACAGCAGAGACTACGCCCTTTCGAAAGCAATGTATTTCACTGAAACCCCAAAGAAAAAGTTTAACTCAACCAAGTCAGCAAAAAAAACAAAAAGAATCATTAGGCTCAACACGGAGCAACGACCCCACCCCACAATTATTCCTCAACACTCTTACCGCATGGGGGTAGTACTGGGTTTACAACAGCATCCACCGGGCGGCGCACCACGCATCGTCAACTCACGATGGATCTGGCAAGCCGCACACAACGCGCAGAAGCACGAACACAAGCACACCTCACATAACCCCTCGCCCAGAGCAAACTTGGAAGAGACGGTCTGACGAAGGCAGCAGAGCGATAAACAAGGAAAGCAATCTGTCGCCAAGCAGTACAAGCAAGAGCACGAGTCGTAGTCGCCATGTACTGCATTCCACTGGCGGCTGACGTTGCACGGGAAGCAAAAGAAAACATCCAACAGGGTACCCAAGTCGCCGCAACAGTCGCAGATTCCAGTGCTGAAGCCCATCGAACTCCACAGTAGAATTATCCTTGTCAGAAATCCAAACGAAGAGCAAGCAGAAAGAGGGAAGCAACCAACATACACAGACACAGAGACAGAGATGCAAACAGAAACACAAAACACAAGCGATGCAGCCATTTTTCTCATTGACAGAAAGCAGACTCAACCAGCAGGACAAAGGATACGACTTTTCAGACGAAGAAGTTGACAACAGACACCCCGCAGGCAGTAGTACAGCAGAGACCACACACTTTCGAAAGCAATGTATTTCACTGAAACGACAAGCAAAAGTTTTAATCAACCAAGTCAGCACAAAACAAAAGAATCTATGAGCTCCACATGGAGCAGCAACCCCACCCCACAATTATCCCCCAAAACTCTTAGTGCATAGTGGTAATACTGGGTTGGCAACAGAAACCACCGGGCGGCGCACCACGCATCGTCAACTCACGATGCGTCTGGCACGCCGAACACATAGGGCAGAAGAACGCGGCAAGGCACACCTCACAAAACGTCTCGCCAAGATTAAAGCGGTCGACGACACGCTGCCGAAGAAAGCACATGGCAATCACTGGGCACAAACAAGTTCCAATACAATACGAAAACGAGCACCTATTGGGTGTGCCTTCAACTGCTTTAAACTGGTGACTCACATTACAGATAAGGCAAAACAGAACGTCACAGCAAACGCCTTCGTCTCCGCAGCAATCACACAAAGTGCTATGGAAGCTCATATAGCCTTGCATGTGTATAACTAAAACCTGAGAGAGTTCTAGGAAACAGTGAGTAAAAACAGCAAAGCATACACAAGCCCACCACGACAAAAAAAAACTCATTTCTGCAAAACAAAAACTGAAATATTAAAAAAACTCAACAAAATAATACGTGAAATAGTAAGACAGGAAGCGCTGCAGACACTTTCGGGTCGGGTACCGCCTTCCATGTCTTGAGACGGAAAACGGTCACNGTCCTTTCCGGCGAAGCGGGCAACAGAGCGAAACATTCAATGGATTGTACTTGTAAGCGAGGTTTTAGCGAGTATCTTTATGGGGAATGACAGGGAGGAAAGAGCAATGTGCATTGAAGGGTCCAACACGCAGCAAGCGGGATCGTAACACAGGAAGCCCGAAACCCTACGGTAGTAGTAATTTTTATCAGAAATAGAAATATGAATAATACGTGAAATAGTAAGACAGGAAGCGCTGCAGACACTTTCGGGTCGGGTACCGCCTTCCATGTCTTGAGACGGAAAACGGTCACTTAGGATAACCAGTAAAGATATTGTGATAGGTGAATACTCTGTGCTCGCAGCGGGTGGCGCTAGCAGATGAGCATAGCAATGTCATTTATCGGCGCTAGTACATCCCACCCATACCGCCCATGCCTCCCATTCCGCCCATACCACCCATACCACCGGCCGCAGGGCTCTCCTCCTTCGGCAGGTCGACGATGGCGGCCTCCGCGGTCATCATGAGGCCGGCGACGGAGACGGCGTCGGTGAGCGCCGCGCGGACGACGCGCGTGGGGTCGATGATGCCGGCTTCAAACATGTTTACGTAGCGATCACGCTGCGCGTCATAGCCGACAGCGGCGTCCNGAATACTCTGTGCTCGCAGCGGGTGGCGCTAGCAGATGAGCATAGCAATGTCATTTATCGGCGCTAGTACATCCCACCCATACCGCCCATTCCGCCCATTCCGCCCATACCACCCATACCACCCATACCACCGGCCGCAGGGCTCTCCTCCTTCGGCAGGTCGACGATGGCGGCCTCCGCGGTCATCATGAGGCCGGCGACGGAGACGGCGTCGGTGAGCGCCACGCGGACGACGCGCGTGGGGTCGATGATGCCGGCTTCAAACATGTTTACGTAGCGATCACGCTGCGCGTCATAGCCGACAGCGGCGTCCGTGTTCTCCAGCACCTTCTCCACCACGACGGCCCCCTCCTTGCCGGCGTTCACCACGATCCGGTGCGCGGGCAGGCGGACCGCGTCGCGGATGATCTGCACACCAGTGCGCTGGTCGGGCGTAAGCGATGCGTCAGCGAGCAGACTGTCGAGCGTCTTGCTTGCGCGCAGCAGCGCAGCACCGCCACCGGGGACAATGCCCTCCTGCACAGCCGCGCGGGTCGAGCAGAGCGCGNCGCGTCGCGGATGATCTGCACACCAGTGCGCTGGTCGGGCGTAAGCGATGCGTCAGCGAGCAGACTGTCGAGCGTCTTGCTTGCGCGCAGCAGCGCAGCACCGCCACCGGGGACAATGCCCTCCTGCACAGCCGCGCGGGTCGAGCAGAGCGCGTCTGTGATGCGGTCCTTCTTCTCGTTCACCTCCACCTCAGAGGCGCCGCCAACCTTGATCACAGCCACGCCGCCGCTCAGCTTCGCCAGTCGCTCCTGCAGCTTCTCGCGGTTGTAGTCGCTCGTCTCGCGCTCAATCAGCTCGCGCAGCACATCCACGCGCTCCTTCAAAGCGTTGGCGTCGCCACCGCCGTTCAGCAGCACAGTGTCGTCCTTTGTGATCGTCGCCTTCTTCACGCTTCCGAGGATGGTGGGGTCAAAGTTCTCCGCATCCAGCTCCAANCCGGTGCCCTCGTCGCCAACAAGCCGTGCACCCGTGAAGATGGCGATGTCCTGCAGCATGGCCGCCTTGTTGTCGCCAAACCCGGGCGCCTTCACGCACGCCACCTTCAGCTTGCCCTGGAGCTTGTTGAAGATCATCGTGGTCAGTGCCTCACTCTCCACGTCGTCGGCGATGATCAGCAGCGGCCGCCCGCTGCGCACCACGTGGTTCAGCATCGGCAGGATCGTGTGGATGCTGCTGACCTTCTTCGCAGACACAAGCACGAGCGCCTCCTCCATCTCCGCCCGCTGCGCCTTCGCGTCCGTCACAAAGTACGGGCTCACGTAGCCCCGGTCAATGCTCATGCCCTCCACCACCTCCAGCTCCGTCGTCATCGTCTTGCCGTCCTGTGTCGTGATGACGCCGTCCTTGCCAACCTTCTCCATTGCCTGGCCGATCAGCTTGCCCAGCTCCTCGTCCCCGTTCGCCGAGATCGTGGCAACCTGCACAACGTTCTCCGTGCTTGTCACCTTGCGGCTCTGCTGCGCCACGCTCTGCAGGATGACGTCCACCGCACGGTCCATGCCCCGCTTCATCTCGATCGGGTTCGTGCCAGTGGCGATGCGCTTCAGGCCCTCGCTGAAGACACTCTCCACGAGCACAGCGGAGGTCGTCGTGCCGTCACCAGCAAGGTCGTTGGTCTTGTTGCACACCTGACGCACAAGCTGTGCGCCCATGTTCTCGAACGGGTCCTTGAACTCAATCGCCTTAGCCACCGTCACGCCGTCCTTTGTGATCTTCGGCGCACCGTACGACTGGTCAATGATCACATTGCGGCCCTTCGGCCCGAGCGTCGTCGCAACGGCCTCAACGGCGCGCTTCACGCCCTTCTGCATGGACTGACGAGCCTCCGTGCCGAAGCGGATGTCCTTTCCGGCGAAGCGGGCAACAGAGCGAAACATTCAATGGATTGTACTTGTAAGCGAGGTTTTAGCGAGTATCTTTATGGGGAATGCCAGGGAGGAAAGAGCAATGTGCATCGTGGGTGTGGGTGTTGCATAGAAATACAGGGCAGTCACGTAATGCTACTATTTGTCGTATCTGTACAATTTTATTTTTTTTGGTATCGCCGCGTCGGCTGTTTGTGCTTTTAGAGAGAAGCGCAAGTTGGCAAAGATCTTGGCAGTACAACCCATCATATTATTCGTCTCTGTTGCTGTCAAATGTTATTTTACGCTAGCATAGTGCGGACAATCAGAGCAACAAGAATACTTGAACAATATTGAAATAATTCAAAATATTTTCTGGTTGTGTTCTTCTATGTTCTTTCGTACCTCGGTTTCTTTTTTTTTTTTTCTTGCTTTGTAGGGTTTTGTTGTTTTTGTTTTTCATCGACTGAAAGAACTGGTCTCTATGGACTAGTTGCACAGCTGTAGCCCCTATTCTGCGGGTGCTGGGTGCAAGTGCAAACTGCTTATTCCTTCTCCACCACCGCCCGGGAGTTGTTTTCTGTAATGAAATGTCGTATGGTGTCAAGGTCTTTCTGTCGAGCATTCCAGTTGGCAAGCTCGTTCGATTTTACACTGGCCATGTTGACAAGTGGATAAGGGATGCCAGCTAACAAAGCCACTTCTACGCCGTAGCTGCGTGTGCAAATGCCCGGAACGAGGCGGTAGAGAAATGTGATGGCTGGAACGCCAGCTTCCTTGGCATCTGAGAGGGCAAAGTCCATGTATCCAAGCTGTACCAGCGACGGTGTGTTACCCTTACTGAAGCTCAAATGCTCCTGCGCCAAGGCGTGGTAGTGAGTAGAGAATAGCACTAACGGAGATGCTGGTTGGCGCTCTTTTATAGAAGAGAGCATTGCGTAAGCAATGGCGTAGCCATCGTGAGTGGAAGTTCCACGTCCAAGTTCATCCACTAGACACAGGCTCCACGGATCTGCGTGTCTGAGAATATCGGCCGTCTCGCTTAACTCAACATATAGTGTACTCTGACCCTTATGAGAGGCATCACGTGCACCAATTCGGGTAAAAATGCGAGTCACAGGCACGAGACGCATTGATTTGCCAAATATCGGTCCGCCCATTTGCGCAATCATGACGTTCACTGCAACTGTACGCATTAATGTGCTCTTGCCTGCCATGTTAGGGCCAGTCAACAGGAGTATGCGGCCGTGCGCTGTGTCGAGATGAACTGTGTTTGGCACAGAGTCCCTGCTAAGGAAAGGGTGAGTTAACTGCTCTGCAACAACACATGCCCCGGTGCCGTCGTTCTCCACATGCGGCCAGGCGGTAGCAAGACCACGGCTCTGCAACGACGCAAGATTTAGCAGGCAGTCAAAATACGAAAGCGAGACGGTGGCACTGTACAGAACAGGAAAGTAATTGCAAATGTGCGCCGCAACGCTCCGCAGCACATGAAGAAGGGCGGTGGACTTCGCAGTCGTTGCCTTCTTGTATGCCCCAATAAGGGGCTCAAGAACGGTCGCAATGTATTTGACGCTCTTTGAGGTACGCGAACGCTCTATGAGACCTGCCGGACTCATTTTGGGCGCTTCCCGGACTGGTACTTCCACAAGAAAGCGATCGTGGCCAATGTCACTAAAATTGACAGACGCCCCGCCGAAGTGCTCACGCTGAAGTCGGCTTAACTCCTCATTCAGCTGCACTTCAATGGATGCAAGGAGGTCTGATGCCTCGTCATACGCGGGGGACGTTCCACGGGAGGGAATTATCACCCCCGACGCCTGAGCAGCATGGCGGTCGAAGCAACGCCCAATGGCCTCCACTGCGGGGGCTGCCGCGTCCATCTCTTTCCATAGCTCCAGCAGCAAAGGAGGCGCCGTCGCCTGCTGGATACTGCGTGACCACTCCACCATCTCCTCAAAAGCTTCTACTGTCGAAAGTATAAGTTGGAGATGTTTCTTATACTGCAACAGAGGGTCCACAAACGCCACCTGTGGATTATCATTCTTCAAATCCGCCAACCGTGAGAGGTTACGCTCAAAATCCACGCCAATGAGGCTTCCAAAACGCGCCTCAAAAGTGCTGTTCACTGGCCGCTCACGCTTCACACCACATGCCGGTTCCTCCTTTTCAGGACTGGTTGGAGTTGCCGAACATGCCGCCGACACCGCTGATGACGACGACAACATCACCACTTCCAGTTCCTCTCCTTTGCCCCATACTTCGTCCAATCGGTGCTCAATAATAAAGCGAATAGCCTCCTGGCGTGCTGCAATGACACGAGAAGAAGCAGAAGGCCGCAGAATCCATGAACGGAAGAGACGTCTTCCCCCATTCGTACAACATCGATTGAGAAGCTGATTTAACGATCCACGTTCACTACCATCCCGCAAATTGTTCACAAGTTCGAGGTTGCTGACTGTTGTGGCATCAAGAACCAGACCCCGGTCTTCCTTTCGCTCGTGAAAAAGTATTGATGAGGAATCCGAGCAACCCCGTCGATCAGCAAGTGGAGCGGTTTTAGTACAGTGTTGGTGAGGAAGATGAAAGGTGTAGGGTTCGGCTTCTGAAAGTATAGATTCCGTCCGCTGTAACTTGAGTAAACGAAAGTACTGTGTCATAAATTGACGCGCAGGTGATGAGGTCTTCACCCCAACGTTCGGCTCATGTACAACACCAACATCCGATGTGTCCACCAGCTCCACTCGAAATCCCTCTCCCTCCAACCACTCCACGAGGCGCTTCGAGAAGGCTGCATCCCAGCCTGCTTTCTCAGAGTTCGTCAAAAGGCTGCGTGGGAATATGATCTCACGTGGGTGAAGCTGCTGCAGCAGTGCAGAAACCATGAGGAAGACTTCCTCCTCACGTACTGTCAGATTCTTTCCTCCCTCTATGCCACACGGGCAATGATAAACTACTCGGCGAGAAAGATCAACCGCCAAACTGTCCACGGTGTTGTTCTGCAGCGGATACAGTGCCAAGATGAATACTGAGCCGTAACCACTCACCATTGTGGGATCTGTCAGGGTTCCCGGCGTCAGTACCTCCACCAACTCACGCTGCATGACCTTTGCGCGTGTGGTCTTGGCCGGTGAGCTTTCGTCCTCCTTCAGTTGTTCTACCCGCCCCACTTTGTAGCCACGAAATACGAAGAGTCGTGCCCATTCACTGAAGCTTTGCTCGGGAACACCTGCGAGGCGCATTTTGCCGCGATTTGTGGTGTCGAAAACTAATTTTAGGCCAAACTCACGGTGTGCGATAGCGGCATCTTGGTCGTACAGTTCATAAAACTTTCCCTTTTTGAAGAGTATCAATACATCATAGTACTTTGCCTTGATCTCCCAGTACTGTCGTTCCATGTTTGCCATAGCGTCAAGATCCTTTGGTGAAATGACTATTGACGTCGGTGGACGCAACGGGTCGATACCTGCCAGGAATTTGTAGGTGAAGTCCACACGGTAGACATCCGCATTGTCAATCCTACTATCCTCCATTCTCTCTAGGGAACTCGATAACACTGAGCGTAGCTATCGTCTTCCGGGTGCGGGTATGGGTGTATGTGGGCAATGAGAGGAACTCGTGTTAATATCGTTGCTGGAGAAAAGCACTATTTTCGTTAATCCTCTTCGTCCTGTGAAATGTTACGCTGTGGTTTTCGCACCTCCAAGTAAAGGGTTACCACCTATCACCATAACGGCAGAGAGAACAAGAAAAAAAAAAGAAGCCAAGCAGCAACAAGCTGAATTCCTCACTGAGTCAAACATTAATCTCCACCACGACATAGGAGCATTCGAGCCTCCCTTTAAAGAAGGACAAAGGGAGGAAAAAAACTGGAAACAGAATACCGCATCCAAAACAAAAAGTGGTTGCGCACTCAACACCTGGAATCTCACTCGATAGAAACCACAAAACAAGCAAGAGCGTCAACACACGCCATGTGTCAGCACCCTCCTCCTCCTCCTCCTCCTCCTCTTTATCCTCAACTTCGTTACACAAACGTCCGAACACTTGGCGCCAAGAAGCCGAGGTCGTAGCCTTCTTTGTTGACACTCACTAAAGTAGGTTCGAAGCATGTGCCGCCAGGGTTCGACTCACGGAGTATGAGCTCCCTACTGGTTTGGCACAGCCCGCACTGAAGGCACAGGAATCCCAGGACGCATGAAGACAATGGAGATTCACGAAAGGAGTATTTTCGTGAAATACGACGCCGCAGAAATGTTGCCATAATGCATGGACACATACAGCCCTTCGCGCACTCTTTCATCGAAAGGGTCGAAGGGGCACCGCCAACTGCGGCATACTGGCGGCCAATCTGGCAGCTAGTGCACAAACACACGTCAAGGCATATATTGAAGTCGATGCAACAGTCGAGGACAGAGGTGAGGTAGCCCATGATAAATACTCCGCCTTCACTACCTACACGTGTGTGTGTGTGTGTATCTGCGAAAAAAAAAACGAAGCGTCAAGGTCTTTCATGAATCCTATGATATATTGGGGCACCCCCGTTGATGGCCTCAATGGGAAAAACAGCAAAAGCAAGCGACGCTGGAGTCCTTGGTGTTTCCGTTTTTTTTTCCCATACCATCTCAGCAAATATATATATATATATATATGTCTCCGTACGCATGCATATGCACATCCCTGCATGTTTTTATCCGTCTGTGTGATGGAACCGATTGGTGCAATGCACCTCCCGTCAACTGTTGGCATCTGCATCAAATAAAATAAGCCGTAAATGGTGTGTTAAAGAACTAAAATACTTCCGTGGACACTACGCATCGCCCATGGCACTAAAACGACCTGATATTAGCACCGCCGCCTAGTCACCCGCAGACCGTTCTCATGAATGACGCATCTGTCAGGACCATGGTAATGTCCACCACTGTAGGTTTTCCAGCCACTTGGCATCCACTCTTGAAATTGCTTAATGTTGGGGCATATCATGGGCTCATTGTAAAAGGAGCATTCCTCAAGTGGGAGCAACAGATGTGGGAACTGCGTGTATATCCGATCGTAAAACACCTCGACATGGGGTCCCGATGGTGGCTCACCAATGGGGGAATGATAAATCCAGAACATGGGTTTGTTATGCCAGTCCTTACGAAAAAAGTGCTCTGGGTTGCCGCGGAAAAGCTCCTCTACCGAATTCTTGGCAGTCGGATATACGGCAATGTCCACATCTGTATCCCAAGGAATAATAACGCCTGAGTGACGCCGCGCCCCAAGTGCAGTGCCACTCGCTAGGAAATATGTGATGTTTGCTGCCCTTAACTTTCTCGCTACCCATATAACCGTCTCACGGAGGGCCTTATGCTCCACACAGCACTTTCGGTACGGTCGTTCGTTCGGGTCCTCCTCCCCATCCAAACGCTTAAGGAGATACTTATGCAGAGAACACTCCGGTGTTACCGTGTCGCAGTCGGAGATGTCATCATCATCAAAGCGGTTCCACCGAAACTTGGCCCAGTTCTTATTAATGCTCCGAGATTTGTTCTGCAGACTACGGAGGAACGAGCGGGGCATCACATGGGGGTCGAACGAATAATACACAGATTGGGGGATATCACTTAGCGGTACTAGTGTTCCATATTCTTCTTTACTCTTTTCCTCATCTGCTACACTTTTGGATTTCGGTGACGGCGCGGTCTCCCCACGTCGCACCAGCAAGAGCGGGGTAAGTAACACTAAAAAACAAAAGGCCAAGAATACCCAGAGTATCTCAGTGTACCGTTGTTTCCTCATCCTTTTTTTCTCTGTCTCTGGTAGTCTTTCCTTTTAATTCTTTCTACTGTCGTATCAAGAGTATGAGGAAAACGGAATCACAAAAGACGTCAGTTGGACAGTATATA
>NW_008826239.1:0-7875 GCF_000691245.1 Trypanosoma grayi
AAAAAAAAAAAACGGATGCAATTCGGCCGCCCCACAACGTCAGTAGATGGGCGCTGGTGGGGTTTTTTAAAACCACCCCGAGGGTTGTTAAAAACCTTATATTTTACGGTTTTGAAGACCGCTACCATTCAACGAAGAAAAAACACCAATTGGGCTATGGGCATGGGCTTGCCACCCCTTCTGTGACATAACTGCGTGCGCTATAAACCCGCGGTTCGGCTTGAAACAATGCTCAAAAACGGTTGGGGTGCTCAAAAGCACCCCGGTGACAGACTCGAAAAACAGAGAGAAACTTCACCAGGGGTTTGTTTTCCCCTTTGTGCCTCTCGCGGCCCCCGGGCCGCATCAATTATGGAACGCTTCTAAAAGCAGGCCCCTTTGTTCCATACGGAAGCCGAGGTTATGCGAATCCTATGTTGGCTCTTTCGCCGAAAAAGCCGCGTGACAGCATTAAGGAAGAATCGCAATGCGCCCCCATACAAAAAAAAACAGCAAGACTTACTTTGGCCTGTTTCACCCTGAGGGCTGGGAATTGCACCCCTTCCGCCGAAAGAAGCGTCCCTTTGGGCATCCCGCCCCTTTCTTTGGCACGGGCTTCTCCCTTCCCGCTCCTGCTAAGCATGCCCCGCACCGGGCTATAAAAACAGGCTGCCGCGTGCTCTTTCTTTTATTTGTATTTTTTTTTGGCGGGGCGCCTGGAAAAAGAACGGCCAAGCTTTGCCTATTATTTATAATGGTCGCGTTCCTTTTGTTCATTTCATATCTTCCAAGCGAACAGGGCGTCGCGAAACATGAGTTCTGAAAACGTCCAAAAAACAAAACTCCCTCCGCCCCCGCGTGGGGTATGGGCTGGGGGCGCTTTCAGGTCCTTCTTTTCGAAAGTTTTGAATGAACTGCCAAGTAAAATCTTCGATTACTTTTCTCTTGGTGGGGGGCTTTTTCCTTTTGCGATGAAAAACGAAACAAAGGAAAAAGACAAATTTTACCCCCCCCCCCTTTTCTTTCCCCAGCAAAAAGGCGAAGCGCAGACAATTGTAGTTTTTCTTTTTCACCCTCCCCCGCCCCACTCTTTCTCTTCATGAAGCGGGCCGGGGGAAAGACCATTCTCCCCTTGGCCCCTGCGTTTCGAAACGCCCGGTCCCTGCAGCAGGCGGGGGTGTGGAAACTACGGGGGAAAATGGAAGGAAGCAATCCTAAGAAAAAAAAATATAATATTGCAGCTCCCTTTCTTTCGCCTCATGGGGCCGGCATGCTGAAACGAGCGCTGGCGCAAAGGCGAACCATGCGTGGCATTGTGGCGCGCCGATTTTTTCCAGAGGCAAAAGGGAACGGAACGAACCAACGGCTAACCCCCGCCTGTGCCCCGCGAGGGCGCCCCAAGCCACGGGAGCCCAGAGGCGCTGAATAAAAAAAAACGGCAGAAAAAGCACGCTGGGGTTCGGAAAAACGGGTTCCCGCGCAGGGGAAAAGACGCAGGCGGGGCCTTTTGAGATGCCATCCGCCAAGCGTTCGGAGGCGCACGCGCGGACACCAAAACAGGGCGAACAGCCGAAACAACACATTCCCAATGGGAGGAAACCCGGCCTTTGCAAAGACATGGCTTTTGTTTCATGGTGAGGGGCGCCGCCTTTTCGAGGTGGTGGGGGGGAACACCCCACCCTTTCAAACCGTGGCTTTCTGTGGGCGCCCGCTTTCGCAACAAAGAACGCCAGCCCCACAAAAAAAGCAAGGAGAAAAAAAAGGCCGCTGCGGAGAGACTGCTTCTCCCTGCCCCGGCCGGCCTTTAATTTTTTATTATTGTTAGTAGAAGCCTCTTGGCAGAATGTCTCGCGATGAGGGGCTATTCGCCATTTCCCCGCTCGCTTCAATTTGCCCTTGGCTCTCATGGCTGGATTCTTGGATGGGATCGCAATTGTGGACCTTTTCGGGCGGTGATTAAAATTAAAACCCCCATCCCACTCACCCGCTGCGGGCCAGGGGCCCGGAAGCTGCCTATTCTTAGGGGGCGCGCGTGAGAATGAAGGTTTGAATGTTACGCACTTGTTTAATTCAATTAAACCGTTTCCGGGGCGCAGCGCCCATGATTGGACTGAGGGCGGGCCCCTGTGTGCACGAATGTTTTCTTTCAGTTCTCTTGTTTGTCTTTCCCCTCTCCGGATCCAACGGAAACTGTCGAAGACAAATTCAGAGGGAATGGCACCCAGGACTTTGAAATAAAGGACCTTGACCCGAAGGGGAAAGGGAGGGAAAAAATACGACGGGCGGGGATCGAACCCGCGATCTCTCGCGTGTGAGGCGAATGTCCTAACCACTAGACGACCATCGCACGTGGCACACACACGTGATGCGCATCATCTACACTTCAAAAGTCAAGAGAAGCGAAAAACCAAAGAGTCACAACGACAGCAACACAAAACATATTTGTTCTTTGTCACCTTACACAACTTCATAGTCATCTATTTGGGCTTGATTTTTTTTTTCTTATGATACAGAGAAAGCACCGATGTATTTTTGTTGTTGTTTTTCGTTCGGCTTGGCTTAGTTTCTCTCCTTTCCCTCCCTCCCCTCCCCCCGAAGGAGGCGAAACAACTGAAGTTGCCTCGGCCAAATACACCCTCTTTCTTCCACCCTGCAGACAAATATATATATATATATATTTCCCCTTTCCAACACAGTTTTCAGTTTTTTGTTGGTGCAAATCCGGGGGTGACTATAAACAGGTGTCTTCGTGCTTTCTCCTCTTTTTTTTTTTGCCTTCGTTCATTTTTGTTCATCTTTGACTTCAGCGCAGCGCCTCAATCAAAAGCAAAGGGTTTCAGGGTCTGTATGGGGCATTCCTCTGCCTTGACCGGCTGGGGGGCTGTTTTGCGACAGCCCATTTCCCTACAAAGGAAACGGTGGGTTTTCCAGTCTTCCCGTTGGCATTCTGCGCCGCAATAAAACGTCACACGGCACCCGCTGCATTTCAGCATTTCCTTCACTTTCCCTGGGCAGTCGGGGTTCCCACACTTCAAGTTCGCACCTCTGCCGACCAGCGGGTCCTTGCTATGCACAGCTAAATGGTACTCGGGGGCGCTCACCAAAGTAAAAATGGCCATGATGTAGTCCTTTAGTTTACGCAGCTCCTGTGACGACTTCTCAGTCCCCAAACGCGAACAGATACTGTCTGCCGTTGCCAACGCCAAGTCTATAAGCGGGAGGTGCTCGTTTGGACCTTTAATATCCTTAATCTCCCGACGAGTTATGTGCAACGCAAGAATGATATTCTCCATCAACGGTTCAAGCGTCACAGGGGACGCGCGCAGCTCCATCATTAAACTCTTCACATGCCGAAATGCATCAAACAACGCTATTCTCACAGTGAATAAGATTCCATTTTGTATCCGCCGAATTGGCTTCTCCAAAAACAGACTTCGGCAATCAAATCGAGCGAATAAATCCTCCGCTAATTTGCTTACAAAAGCATCATCCTCCCTTACAGCCATCATCAGAAGGCAATCAATGACCTTCGTCTTCTCCACATCCCTTATAAAAAGCGTATAAGTTGTGCGTAGCTTTGCGTAGCATGGACATCCCTCACAGCACACGTAGGAATTCATGATACTGGTGTTAGAGTCATACAGCATGCTGCAAACACCAAGGCACGGACTGAAGCAGAAAAACAGCGTCTTAAGAGAGCCCATCAAGGAATCAAACGCCTCAGGGGAGTCAGGTGTACGCTTCAGCGCTTGTATGCGAGTGAGTGTAACGCTCAAAGCTTCGCTCGTTTTTTTTGTACCCATGTTGACTGAAGGGCTCGTCACTGCCTTTTCAATATCCTTTAGAAGCTTCTCACCCATCCTGAGCAGTCCAACCTTTCCTGTTGGATCAAGGTTGGGATACTTGGCCATAACACAAATGGTCTCAAAGACGTGGTGGGCCACCTCAAAGTCAACACTTGTGTCCCGGGCACGCTTGGGCCAACTTCGCTTGTCATTTTTTTCCTCCATTGTCTTGTGAAACTGAAAGGTGGCATCCTCCAAGTAAGGATCCTCATGCATCACGGCGAACGCCATAAAGGCGTTAACGATGTGCATCGCCGCTGGCCAGCGCTCTGCCCTTGGCAAGCATGTGTCAATGTAGTCGACCAGCCAAGCAAGATCAATTGGCTGGAAGGGGTACCGCAGCACTGTTGCGCTGTTCATGGTCTTTTCCAGGGCCGCCTCCGTCACCACATGACTCTCCCCTTTGGATGCGTTTTCGTCACCGCCCATGCTAGGCCCACGCAAACTAAGTGACACGCACACACACACAGACTGACAGAGAATCCGAGAAAGAAACAGACGCGCAAGAAAGAAGCGAAAAAAANCCCACGCAAACTAAGTGACACGCACACACACACAGACTGACAGAGAATCCGAGAAAGAAACAGACGCGCAAGAAAGAAGCGAAAAAAAATAAAATCATAAGACAAGAAAACCTATTTCGTAATGTAGAGATAAACTGCCAGACATTCACAACAAGGGAGATTAGGTGTCACTCCCTTTTTCTCCCTCCTCCAACGATAAAAAGAAAATATGATTGCCAAATTGTTTTTCACGATTTTGCCTTCCCTTTCAAAACACACTCTGATGCCATTGACGTTCATCCTCCATACCACGGAGCAGCGTGTCCAAGAGATTCCGTTCACTCTCGCACAACTTCTCGCGCACATCACTCAAATCAAAGCCTCTCTTCGCCGCTGCATGAATAACTTTGAGATACCGCAGCTGGTACAGACGGAAAAGCTGCGCCGCGAGACGGTTGCCCTCGTTGGTTGGAAGCATCGCACATAGCAGAAGTCCCGCCTCGTAGTAATATGGCGACTTTGCGTAAAGACTGGCCGCAAGGGGATCTGTCTTGAACTCACGAAACACAGAAGTTGTGTAGCGAGGTGGCACCTGCGGGACGAGATAGCCGTCTTGACGCAGCGCCACAGCAACCCACAGGGGAATTGTGGCGATACTTCCTGGCCCCACTTCTTCAACTGTCTCACCCTCGGAAGTGCGTGCATGGATGTCCTTTCCCAGACTGAATGATGGCACGAGAAACACGACAGGGACAGTCTCCTCATTGGCCAGAATGTCGGAGAGGTCAAAGTAGCTCCTGATCATCGTGCTACTCTCATCCGCCTGGAGTGTGTGGAAAGGGGATTACATAGAATTCGAAGAAGGAAGCAACAAAAGAAACCAAAAAAAAAAGATCAAAACAAATTCAATGCTCCAGTACTGAGAGATTTCACACAACACACCAAAGGAAAATCAGGTAAGAGGAAAACATCAAACAAACAAACAACACAGAAAAAAAGGGCAGCACAAGCTGCCAAGAGGTTTTCTCCCCTACATACGCTATCCGCAACATGTACATAACAATCGAGAACACATCCAAGTAGCAGCCTCTGGCTAGGAGAGCTCCGCCACCGTGTGTCCATACATTGACTGTGGCGAATTCATAGACTCTTTCACGGGTCTATAATTTTTGGGAAATCTTCATTTGCCTTCAGCTTCCGCAGATGCATCAATCGCTCCTGGCGATCCACCACGCTGCGTAGGATGTCCATATTTGTCTGATTAAGAGGCCGCTTCACTATGGCGCGGACCTCACGCAAAAGATCGTTGAGTTGCGCCTCCGAAGCCGCCGCCGCCAGTTGGCGCTTCTTTTCATTCCCGTAGTCCTGTTTGTATGCGTCTTGAGTGCCCTGCAGCTGAATATTCTTAAGTTCATCCACGTCCATCTCCACATTGCGACGCGCCTCGTGCTCCTCGAGGATAAGGGCCTCCAAATCCTCTAGCTTCTGCTGGCACACACTGCTCACATCACTTTCCTTGTCTCGCAGGCCAGTAGGTCTCTTAAATGCCATATTGCCAAATGTATCGCAGAGTCCCGAGGCGGCAGTGTTCTTCGCGAGGACAGTGTGTGGGCCGGGCCTCCAGCCGTACGTCTCGCCGGCGTGCACGCAACACGTCGCTCCTGGGCGCGTTTTCATGCAGCCCACGCCATGTGAGTGCTTTGACGATCGCAGTTGTGCTTCCTTGAGGCGCCAACTGCCGGGGTGCGCGGCTGCGCGGGGGATGCAGGGACAACCGCCCGTCGCAGAGTAGTAGTTGTTGGTGCGCGGCTGCGCGAGTACCTTGTAGTTGGGAAGACCCATCGGGTGACCATAGCAATCGCACTGGTGGTACTTTTTGTGGTGGCGTGCTGCCGCGCTGTACGACCCCTGTAGTGGCCCTGCTGTAGTGGTATCAACCTTAGCAGTGGTCTTGGCAACAGTGTTGGCCATCGCTTGCCCTCTCTCAAGGTACTACACCGCTATATGTCCCCCCCTAGCAGATATTAGAGTCAAATATCCCAACTCACTCTCTCTTGACATGTGCATTTGTGGGTGCGAAAGAGGAACCAAGAACGAAAGATGAGATACCACAATTCACAAAAGGCACAAGACGCAGAGACAGGAAAAAAAAAAGAGAAAGAATAAAGTGTAAAAAAGATCACACTGGATGCGAAACACACACCTCATGTTCACAGTGTGGGTATTGCGGTATATTGTGCCGCTGCATCTGTTCCTTTACATCCGGGCCCCTCGCGCAGGAGGCTGCGGGGGCGGTGTGCACTAGTACATGGGACACATTCAACGCGATGCGCGGCTGCGGCGTGAGGCTGATCCCCCTCTTCACTAAAACAAAAAAAAAAAGGAAAGAGGGAGCAACACAAGGCACAGGAGTATGCCTGTGCTGCGGTTGCAGCGAAAGTAAGTGGGGTGGTAATGTCGATATCACCAACAATACCTATTCCTCTCCCCCTCGTTCCTTCTTTTCATTTACGTCGAACACTTCGTGGTTGTGGTGAGACCAGCAGCCTGCTTCTTCTCCTGTTCGTGTAGGTGCTGAAGCCGGTCCTGCTCCTCGAGGAGATAGTGCATGCGAATTATGTTCAGTTTTGACCCTACAGGCTGCTGCGTAACGTACCGCAACTCCTCCATCACCTCGTCGTACTGCTCCACCACTGTCTTCGAGTCGTAATCGCTGCCAACCCTTGGCGTTTCTCTGCTGGCAGCGGCAGCCAACATCTGGGCGTGGCGACTTCCGCGAAGCCCGAGCTCGTGCTCTATGCTGTGAAGCTGCTCCTCAGCGTCCATGCGGTCGCGCATCTCATCACGCAGCACGGCTTTGAGGAACTCCTTGCGGTCTTGCATTTGCTCGTACTTCCTCTCCTCGTGTGTCTTGCGCTTTGGCCCCCCAATTGTCGGAAACCCGCGCTGTGTCGCTGTGCCGCCGTAGTTGCGTGAGTTGGGAAACGCCAAGCGATCCCCTGTTACCGGGTCACGCACCGCTGCTGTGGCGCCAGCGGTCTCGTCTGCCTGGTGTACCTTGTGCCGCCCCGGCTCGTACGCACGGTACGTCTCCGCCGGCTTGACCCTGCCACAGGTGGCGGGGNTCTCGTCTGCCTGGTGTACCTTGTGCCGCCCCGGCTCGTACGCACGGTACGTCTCCGCCGGCTTGACCCTGCCACAGGTGGCGGGGTTAGTGCTGCAGTACAGAGCATTCGAAGGCTTCACGGGCGTCTTGGGGATGCACGGGCAGCCGCCGCCCTCCTTCGCGTGGAACCCCTGCAGTGTGCGCGGGACGGTGATCTTCCTGTAGTCCGGTAGCTCCTGGGTGTGGCCGTAGCACTCGCACACGTGGTGCCCCCTTGACTGCGCCTCACACACTGGCGGCGGCACTTTCTCCTTCGTTGACTCCATCGAAATCGGTGACGCTTAGCTTGGCAGTGCCCTTTTCTGCTCCCCTAACAAGGCGTCAGAGATGCAATACCCCACAAAAACACAAATAAACACACAGACAGACAGACAGAGAGAGA
>NW_008826239.1:8018-10456 GCF_000691245.1 Trypanosoma grayi
GACGTTGTGAATGCCCGCACAGCCTTACAGACCTCGACCACTGAGGGAAGCATCTGTGGTTGTTGCTGTTGCTGCAGCTTGGACATCAACAGAGCGAGGGTCATCAAAGCACGGAACTGATCCCCCACATCTCCTTCCATGCGTTTGAGGAAACGGGGAGCATTTTCAAAGAGGTAGCACAGCAGCGCTTGCTCTGTGTCACAGGGTGCAAACGCGCCCGGGTGCAGAGCCGCCAGCGCCAAGGCACAGCTGAAGGCGTTGGTCATCACATGTGTGCAGCCACGTGTGTGCGTGGCGGCTAGCGTCTGCCGAAGTGTGTCCACCAACGCGCTCAGTTCCTGAGCCGAAACGGAGTCGCGGAAAACCGTCACTGCCTCCCCTGTAGCTTCACCAAACGCAAGGCGGTAGAAGGTCTGCGCAAGGCAAAGAAATGCGTTGCTGAGGGCCTTTTCGGCAGCTGGTGCACGCGTCGCCTCGTGCATGCAGACACGATACACCCGCCACCAAGTGACGGCATCGTCGCAGAATCGCCCCACGCCGCACAGAAACGCCAAGCAGGAGCGCCGCAGCTCAACCTCCACCGGCTGCTGCTCCATCAGCTGCAGGCAAAGCCGCACCACCACTGCGTGGTGGGGACGGCATGTGTCGCCCAGAAGCAGCTCACGCAGCAGCGCCCTGCCACGCACGGCCGCCTCGGTGTGGCAAAGCGCGTCACGCTCACTCAGAACGGCATCACAGCAGCCGTCCAGCATGTCGAAGAGAAGTGTCACTACGTCGCTGCCGTACACTGACAGCGGAGATGAGGCGGGTACACCATTGCAGCAGCTCTCCAGTAGCACGGCGGCTAACGCCACCAGCGACGACAGCGTCTGCGACACGAGGGTGCCATTGGTGCAGACAACGACATCCACCAGCGCATTCAGCAGCGAGACAAGCTCCACCGCGTCGCAGAAGCCGGCGCTGCACAGCGCGCCCGCAAGAAATCCGCTACCAAGCTGCTGCCCGTGCGCCACGAGCACCACCATGGCGCGCAGCACCGTAGCATCGTCAAGAAGAGGCGGCTGATCCAACGCCAACGGGAAAACGCGTGAGATGCTGCGGTACATCATGGTGCGCGCGCCCAACTGCAGCGACGGAAATACCGCCAGCAGCTGCTGGAAGGTGGATGAGATGCAAACACTATCCTTCACACTGCCGCTCCTGCGACACTCCTCCAGCGTAGCGAGCACGACGACGCTGATGGAATTGATGGCCTCCACCTGCACCTTCTTGTTGGCGTCGTTGACAACGACGTCCACAAGCAGCTGCAGAATGCACGGCGCAGTGATCGCCTCCGCTGTTGCGGCCAGCGGTCGTGCACCCGCCGCCATGCACCCACCGAGGATGCGCGCTACACAACGAACAGCTTGGTAGCGGAGGTAGTACGGCGACGAGCTTGCCGCAGAAAGGACCGCCCAGCAGCTCTGCGCCACGCTCCACACCAGGCTAGTGTCAAGGTCGTCAAATAATTCCTCTACCACTTCAGTGAAGAGGAACAAAGCGGCCTCTACCATCTGCGGCGATTCAGCACGTGCGTGGGGCGCAGGAGACAAGACAGACGCCAAGAGCGGCACGAAGTGGACGAGGAGATCCTCACGACAGGTGCAGCTCATGACGTCGAGCAGTGAAGTCAAGGCCTGCCGCAGCGTTGTGGCGGTCTCGCTGGCATCACCCACTTCACTGCTGCCATACTCATCGTCATCATCATCAACATTGTCGTTATCATCACCATCGTCACTGAGTGCAGATGCTACACGCTGGTTGTGGACGTGACCCCGCACTGCGGCCGAATCGTCCGGCACGTGTGCTGTGTGCTCCATGTTGGACTCGCCCAGCAGCGACGATGGCGGCAGTACACTACAGCGAAGAATGGTGGCTGAGACTTCCGCAGCCGACCCCGAGAGCACCTTAGACCCGCCTGCCGTATGCTGCGCCAGCGTGGTGATGAAGTCGAGAGAGAGAGTAATGTGCTGCTCGTCACCTGCGTCCATGCAGCGGAGGACGCACGGTAGCGCAGCAGCAGCGGCACGCTCTGTGGCAGCACCCCCGAACGCATCCCACTGCAGCACCGCATTCATGTAGCGCATCACGGCTGATAGGAGAACGCAGGAATCGACCGAGCGGTTATCCAACCGAACGATAAGCGCACAACACGCCTCGTGTACCGACGCGACGTGGCTGCGAAAGTCGTGATGGGGAGGACACACGTCCAGTTCGCCCGCGGCTACTGCATCAACCTCTGAGACCTCGTCGGTGCTGCACTCGTCCGGCGAGAGAACCTCCTCTGTGAAGCTGCATGCCACACCCTCAAGCACTGACGCGACAGCCGACGTGGCGGGGGATGTGCTCTGCAGGAGGAGTGTGGAGGCGTGCACCAGGTGGGTAAGGACCCCACTCAA
>NW_008826240.1:0-10448 GCF_000691245.1 Trypanosoma grayi
AGCAGCAGCAGCAGCGGCAGCATCAGGCACTCGCTATCCTTGTGTCTACCACACTGCCCCTTTCTTTGGTTTTTTCCCCCTTGGAGGTCTGTGAGTGTGTGTGTGTGTGTGTCATTGGGTGCAGATTGTCCCTTCGCAACACATCGATTTTGCAGAGCAGCCATTGTGCAAGAAGGAGCTGACGCCCTCCGGCACCAAGGCGCAGCGAACCATGAACGCAGCAAAGCGGAAGTTCATAGGGGACATGATGGCGCACTACCGCGCGGCGCAGCCGCCGGCGGACCATGATGTCATCCTGAAGGACCTCCAGGAACGCGTTCTCGACATTGGTATGCGCTCCGTGAACAAGGCGCACGTGGAGCTCTTTGGCTCACACGTGAGTGGCTTCTGCAAGCCAACGTCTGACGTGGATCTCTCACTGACGTATCGAAAATTTTCGCCGTGGCTGCAGGGGCTCGAGCGCGTGGACGAGCAGAATAACAAGCGCTTGATACGCTTCTCCAAGGAGGCGGCAGAGATGGGAATGGAGGAAGTACGCTACATACGCGCCCGTATTCCCGTTGTACAGTTCACCGACAGCCTCACGGGCCTGCACTGCGACGTTAGCATCGGCAACGTGGGTGGGGTGGAGAACTCCAAAATTCTTGCCGCCATTCGCGGTGTGTTCCCTGACTTCTATCGGGCGTACATTCACCTTGTGAAGGAGTGGGGCAAGGCGCGCGAAGTTATTGCACCGGAGCGCAGCACCTTTAATAGCTTCACTGTCACAACGATGGCGCTCATGGTGCTACAGGAACTCGGTCTGTTGCCCGTCTTCACGAAGCCGACCGGTGACTTTGGCGAGTTGACGCTACCGGACGTGGAGCTACAGCTGGAGAGCTTCACACTGCCGCCCATCTACGACTCCCTGCAGGGCGACGACGAGAAGCTGGGCGAGGCGGTGTACTTCTGCCTTCAGCGGTTTGCAGAGTATTACTCCAAGTATGACTTCCAGTCTGGCACTGTGAGTCTCATTCATCCGCGTCGTCACCGCAATGCGTACGAGCAGGTGGTGAAGCGCCACCTGCAGCTGCTGGCTGCGCGGAAGCGGCAGGAGTGGGAGCTGCACCTTGCTGAGCACAAGGAGGATGGTGCGCTCGACGAAAATGACTTCTCCGCGGCCATGCAGAATGAGGCGACGCAGCGACCCAGCACATCGCCGTACGTCGTGGAGGACTTTGTGAACTACGTGAACTGTGGTCGTCGCGTGCAAGCGTCGCGTGTGCGGCATGTGCAGCAGGAATTCACACGTCTGCGCGAGATGCTCGTGGACAACGAGAAGGAGGTGAAGTTCAATGAGGTCTACCGCGAGAGCGACGTGGTGCCACGCTTCCACGGCGCCGAAGGTTCCGGCACACGGGATCCGCGCGTGAAGGTTTTCCGGGCACAGTAGCTGCAATCACACACAAATACACTTGTACACGGTTTCACTGTTGCTTGTGATACTGTTTTTATGCCCAACGCAGTGTCTGCATCGGGAATTTCTGTGTACGAAGTGTGATTCTTCCCTATCATTCACATACATATATGCACATTCACATTAGCACATTCAATATATGTGTATGTGGAGTTTATTTTTATTTTTATTTTTTGGGGGCTCTGTGTATGCTTGTGGTGTTCCTTTTCGTTCTTATATGTCTGGGAAGCGTGCATGTCGGAGGACCGCGTTTCGCTAAAGGTGGAGACAATCGCCAGCGGCGGCCAGCGTGAGAGTGATGGTGGTGTTGGCTTTGGAAGCGTGCAGCGGCTGCCAGCAATTCATTTGGACTCATGGGAGTTCCGCCGCATGGCACGCGAGGGCTCCGTCATGCCAAACGCCCTCGTCGTGTGGGACGTTGATGGGGATGGTGTTGAGGAGGTCATTCTTGGCACGTCGGAAGGGCAGCTTCTGGTGGTGAAGCCAGACCACCGCGCGCCGGTGTACTCCCGCACCATCGCGGCGACTATATCTGTTGTGTTGTACTGCGTGGAGCACCACCGCCTCGTGCTGGTGACCCTCGAAGGGCAGTGCGAGGTGACGGAGAGGTTTCTCATTGGCGGAGACAGCGGCAACAGCAGGATGAGGTCGTCAACCTTTGGTACTGCAATCGAAGCTAGACCAGTGGAAGGAGGGCACATGGCGCATCTGGACAATAACAATGGGGCATACTCCAGAGGTGCCACACAAACTTCTCAGACACCTTGTGGCGCCTCGTACGTCTTTAGTATTCCACCAAATTGCTTTTGCGGGGACATAGCCACAGAGGAAGGCGGTACAATGATGTTCCTTGGTTCCTACGACCGTCGCGTGTACGTATACTCGCTCACGGCGGATGGAAAGTGTCTTGGTTCGCTTTTTGTACATGCGCCGGTGTCGTCGATGAAGTACTTTACGTTACCGACCGTCACGGATGCATATGTGTGTGTCACGAATGCCTCCTCGCCCACCCCCCAAACCACAGCAGCAGTGAGACCTCCCAGTGTCACTGCTGTTGGTGATGGAACAACTTCGTGCGACTCAAGAAGGCATGCTGCTGTGGGTAAGTCGTTGCTGCTTGTGAGCTGCAGCCACAGTCTTCTTTTGTTGAATGCGTCCTACGCCGATGTGATGCAATGGGGAGGTCCGGGTGAAGTGCGGTCTGTGGTGATGCAGGAGGACTCTACCTCGGTGCCTGCGCAGAATCACGGAATTCCGTTTCCCTCATTACCCACTAATGAGATGTTTGTTTTGGAGGGGGCATCGACGCGTCGAAAGGATGCGCTNCTGTATCCGTTGTGGCAGATGCCGCTTGGCCGAATTCCGCAGCGCTCCGTATCTGTGGAAGTGGGAAGCGCAAACAGTGGCATGCTTGTGCTGTCACCGGACAGCCGCGTACTTTCCTGCGACACGCCGCACGCCATGCTGCGGGATGTGGTGCCGCTGGCGACGGCGGCCACATCGCCGTTGCCAGTCCTTAAGCGGGCTAACGCTGCATGTGCAGTGCCGCTTCGGTGGGGCGAGGAGGAATTCTCCATGTCGGGCGTACCGAAGCAGGATATCCGCCTCTCCGTCGCGGTAGATGTCGCAGTGGGCAGCAGAAGTGTGCAGTTTGCCGTTGCCACTGAGGACGGTCGTTGGTCCATATTTGAGATGTCACTTGGTTGCGGGAATGATGCAGCTACCGCTCCCGCATCAGCTGTAGCAATGGGAATGGACAAGGAACGTGTGGAAACACATGCCACCGAAGCCGCGCTGCCCATCGTTTGTGTGGCGTCTGGCTCCCTCAAGCAGCAGGGTTTCCTACAGCGTGTTCGCATCTTCCGTGTGAACACTGATGAGTTCTGTTCTGTCTTTATCACCACCGACGGTACCTGCTATGTTGTGGATGGAAGTACACGGGTTTCTATTGAATCACATGTGAAGTCCGATGCGTTGTCCTTCACTATAATGGCAGGAGGGTCCACCACCCACCCGATGAAATCTCTTGTGGCGGGTTCTTCCTCAACGCTTCACGTAGCAGCAGCAGGAGCAGGTTCTTCATTCTCCTCATATGAGCCTTCAAGATCCACGCAACAGCAGCAGCAGCAGCAGCAGCAGCATCAGCAAAGCCTATTGCATGGTCCCATTGGCCGCACCGTACCTATTGTGTGTGTGACGGTCAACGAGCTTGTTATCTCCTCTGTGGGTGGTGACACGTGTTTTTCGGCACAGCATGATCTGTCGCGGGGAGAAGACACAAATGAGTCGCGGCACATGTCGGTGCCCATTCCCACCCCACAATTAGCACGTCAGTCGTTTAGTGCGCCTGGACGGTTGATCCCCGACACTCATTTGAGCACGTCGCATGGCAACGGCGCTTTAGCCATGGCCGACGCCGGTGTGGTGTACGAGGAAGAGGAGTCGCTGCTCTTGCAGCTTGGTACTGCGCTGCTGGCGGCGGGGGGCTGTGCAAATCCAAAAGGCCTCTTTTCACCAGAGGAGCGGCGCTTTGCAGCACGCAAGTTGTGCGCAGTCGGATACACCGAGGAGGAGTGGAAAGTGTTGCAGCGGTTGGATGCTGAGCACCTGGAGTAGCGTGCGCCGCGCTAAGTGCAGGTTGAGAGAGAGAGAAGAAGAAGAAGAAGAAGAAGATGTGAAAATGAAAAATAACTGGATCCTTCTTATGTTCTTATGCGGAGCTGAGATTCAATTTATCTGGTGTACGGAATTGTGGTGCTCACTTTTTGTTGTTGTTGTTGTTGTTGCCTTCGTTCTTTCTTCTTCGTTATCCAGCACGCAGCGGGAGCCATACACATCACCCCTCTTACCATCACGTAACGGTGTAGGACGTTGCTGTGGTTCCTTAATATATATATATATTTTTCCAGACTGCGGTGACACGAGTAGGTGTGCATCTCTCTTTCTCTCTCTCTCTCTCTCTGTGTGTGTGTGTGTGTGAAAGCACGGTGTGAATTCACTGTGCGGTACGTAATAGTGTGGACTCCCAAGGAGAAAGGCAAAAAAGAGCAAGACCCCATATGAGCGGTGTCGACACGCACCCACTCGAAGGAGATGTGCATAACACGAGCACTGGGAATGTTGTGAAGAGAAAAAAGGTTACTGTCGCACAGCAGCAACAGAGTAAACAACAGCGGCCGCAGAAGAGGAAGCAACAGGAGCATAATGGAAAAGGCCTTCCACACGATGGCCCCGTTGGGGCACTCACATCGAGGGACGTGAACGGGCAAGGAAGCAAGGCTCTGCTGTCGTCTAGTGGAAAGCAGCAGCGGCCCCACGGCACTGACGAAAACGGCGTTGGAGAGTTGCCGCCGGATCTTCAGGACGGGAGAGGTGGGAATCACAGCGCCCCACCACGCCCCAATCCATTCAATCTGCTCTGCGCCGAGACCGTGATGTCTATTGGCTCCCTGATGTCCTCCGAAGAGGGTGAAAGGAAGAACAACGGCGAGGTTTCAGGCCACGCCTCAATACACGTTGTGGCTGGCAGTGAAAAGGGCTCGAAGAAGTGTCTGCCCTTGAAGATTTCGTCGCCGCCTTGCCTCTCACCGAAGCAAACTCCGTGCCCCGGGGAGTTTCAGCCACACACAGAGCGGGAGCAGGGGAAACAGTCACACCGTCAGAAGGAGAAAGAGCCACCGCCAGAAGATGAGATGAGTGTTTTCCGTGGCCTGGCTGCGCTTGACGGTAACACCAACAGCGTTGACTACGAGGGGTGGGTGGATGAGTCCGTCATGGTGTGTCCGTTTCGGTTGATGGGCAGCTGTGTCAAGGGGCACCACACGCAGCGGGAACTGCTGTCGAACTACACCATTCACTCGCACCTGATGTCATTAGCAGGCCTGGTGCATGAGCTCCGCACTGAGCAGCGTATTTCTCAGAAGGAGTGCCAGCAGTTGCATATTAAATTGGAGGCTCAAAACGCAGTCATTGGGCGGTTAGAAAAGTCTCTTGCAGCAAGCAGCGCTGCTTCTGGTTCCGCAGCTCCTGGAACACCATCGCCCCCCGCCAATCTGTCATCGACGGTGGTGGGCGAGGCACCCACAAAGAGTGGCGACGTTCACCCCACAGATGGCGCCCTGTCGTCGAGATCCATATTGAAAACAGCAGTGGGAGGCCTGACGCCAGTGGCGGCGGACCTGCAAGGCAACGATCCAGGCACGGATGGCACCTCTTACGCGCAGCGCTTGCGTCACCGCACGTCCTTCGCGACACTGGCCTTTATAGAAGGTGAAACGAAAGCGAAATCAACGCCAACAGCGATAGCCGTAACGATCAAGGCAGGCGGAGGCGCCTGTGAAAGCACCAGCAGAGGCACAGGTGACGAACGCCACGTGGTTGCGAAACACTTAGCGGAAGAAGTACTTACGCCGGTAGACCTGACTCGCGGGGTACTCGATTCTTCGCAAGGGAATGCGTCGCGAACCTCCAGGCGTCCTTCGGAAGGCCATCATCGTCATCATCATCAGCAGCAGCAGAAACAGAAGCAGAATCAGCAACAGGGCCAGGAGCAGGAGTATGGGTCGCCGAAACACCGTGAAGAAAGCAGGAACACACAGAAGGTGCGATGCGAGGGAGCGACAGAAGTGGTAGACTATTCACACGTTGACATCGTCAGCCCCATTGCCTCCGCCGAGGGCTCTCAAGACGACGATGTGTCGTCAAACGAAGACGTTATGCTGATGGTGACCTCTCGCGCACACCCGTCGGGTGATGCGGCGCTGCTTCCTGCGCTGGGCGAGCGGCGTACTGGGAGTTCGAGGACGGTACTCCCGCAACGCCCCAAGGATCGGTCGAACGTGTCCGTCGAGACCAGCCCACAGGAAACGCTCCGTCGGAGGTTCCACAGCATGGGATCAAACATTGCCAAAACTGGAGACATCATTACGGTGGCACAGCTGGGGAAGCAGTGGCAACAGAGGAAGCCATCAACGCAGCGTGGCAGCACGGCGTGGGAGGAGACGCATGCTGGTGGGGAGGGCGGTGGGGGTGGGGCGAAGGGCGTTGTCCCACGCCCAACCCCCCCGCAAATGAAACGCGGAACATCGTTGAGGCGCGAAAGTAGCCGCCATGATGCGAAGCAGCCCAGCGGCTCCCGCCAGGGCGGATGCAAGAGTTAGATGTTTTGAAGGGGAAAAAAACAGACACTAATCTAGAGTAGAAGCTTGCGGTGAAGTATGGGTGTCTGTGTCTTAATGAAAGTGCGGTGCAAGAGAGTCCCCGTGGGTGTGTGTGAGGGGCTGTCCTATAGAGATGTAATGCTGTGGGGTGACAGCTGGTACAGGGTGACCTGCTTATGTTTCATTGTTATTGTTTCTTGCCGTAGATGGGGAGCTACATGCCTATGTGGTTTTGGTACCACTGTGAATTGATGACAGCACAAGGTCCTTCTCTTTTTGGGTTGGCACTCTAAACTAAATGTCTTTCAGGAAGAAAAAGGCGGGGAAAAAAAAACGGCGGCTTGCGTGCAGAGTAAGCTTCGCTCATGTGCCGAGTTTTCATTGCTAGCGAAGTTGCGCTGGGATTGATACGAGATTACGATGATGACGTTGCGATGATGTGTCGGCTACGCTCTTCCTTCCCTGTGTACTTACTTCCGTTTTTGTTTTTCGGTTATCTTTTGTTGTTGGTATGTTTTCATCATGACGTGTGCTTGAAGGAGCTGGGAGGGCTTTTGTTCGCGGCTGCTGTACAAACACGCTATGCACTTTTACTTTCATTTCTTTTCTGTTGTTGTTGTTGTTGTTGTTGTTGTTGTTGTTGTTGTTTCCTGTTGGGTTTTCTCTCGGAGTGGCACGGCAGCCCAGAAGGAAGAAGCGAGAAGGCAGGCGAGGAAACAAACAAGAAGGGGAGGCACCAGGCAAGTAACGACACCAACAAATACAGAAGGACAAGTTTGGCCGAGACACCGACTTGACGTGGGCTAAATTGGTCCCTGAGTTCAACAGCAGCGGCAGTTGTGGCAGTGCGTGCGCCGCTCCTGGGCTCCCCGCAAATTCACGTAGCGCCGTGCTGCTGAGTGCATCTTGCACGGATTTCTTTATTGTTTCGGGGTAGAAGGGGCATAACGGGGTGAGGCGTAGTGTGGGAGTCCCTGCACTGCCACACCGACGTTTTCCTCCACAGACACTGAGACAGACAGATATATATATATATATATATCAGGGGTGAAATATAGACTAAATATGAAGTCTACAGGGGCTTCCGTAGACAATGTGCGTGTGTCGTGCCGGTTTCGCCCACTGAATGCTGCGGAGCGCCACAGTGCCCTCTGTGTGAGCTTCGACGGCCCGCGGCACGTCATCTGCCGTGTTGTGCCGAGCCCGTGTGGCGCGCAGCAGATGTCCTGCCCGCGTGGAGCGGTGACCGAAGAGAGCTGCTCCATGAGTGCGAGTACTGGTCCAGTGGAGAGCTATCGCTACACCTTCTCGCGCGTGTACAGCCCCGACACGACGCAGCAGCAGCTGTACGAAGATGTTGCGCGCCCTATTGTAGACGACGTGATGCGCGGGTACAATGGCACGGTGCTGGTCTATGGGCAGACGGGCAGCGGCAAGACGCACACCATGTTTGGTCCCCATGCGGCGGTCAACGGCAACGGTCACGATGAAGGTGGGGGGCCTTCGGCATCTCATCTGTACAGCGATGAGAGCGCTGGTATTGCGCCGCGTGCGGTGCGGCATCTCTTTCACGCGATCCACAGCGCCGATGAGACGGTGGAGTTTGAGATACGCGTGCTGTTTGTTGAGGTGTACATGGAACGTGTGCGGGACCTTTTGAACCCCGCTGGTGGCAACCTGCACGTGCGGGAGGACGCATCGGGCTTCTACGTGGAAGGCTGCGAAATGCCGTATGTGACGAGCGTGGAGGAGGTGCTGCGGCTTGTGCGCAGCAGCTTTCGGCGGCGCGTTACGACGGCAACGGTAAGCAATGACGCAAGCAGCCGAAGCCACTGTGTGCTGAATATCACAGTGAGGANTTTCGGCGGCGCGTTACGACGGCAACGGTAAGCAATGACGCAAGCAGCCGAAGCCACTGTGTGCTGAATATCACAGTGAGGAGCGTCAACCGCGCCAAGCACGAGGCGACGGTGGGGAAGCTCTTCCTCGTCGATCTGGCGGGGTGTGAGAAGGTGAATAAGACGCAAGCGGATGGTCTCCAACTAGAGGAGGCGAAGCTCATCAACAAGTCCCTCACTACACTGGGACATGTGATCATGTGCCTGGCAGAGAAGCAGGCACATGTGCCGTATCGCGATAGTAAGCTCACGCGAATTCTCAAGGATTCCATTGGCGGCAACTCACGCACCGCACTCGTTCTTTGCTGCAGTCCCTCGCAGTTAAATGGCCACGAAACTTTGTCTTCGGTCCGCTTTGGGGCACGAGCACAGAACGTGTGCAACCGGGCGGTGGTCAACCGTCAGTTAACAGTAGAGGAACTCAAGAGCATGTTAGACCTAGCCAAGGCTGAGATTCAGCATCTGCGGCAGCTTCTGCAGAATAAACCTGGCAGGAAATCTTCAACAGAGCCTATGACAGCTCGAAGCCCATCAATCTCACAGACGGGAAATGGGCTGCGTCGTCTTGAAGAATTTGGGGACTACAACAATGTGGAGGCGTTGCTGCAGCAAGGTGCACGTGAGCAACTCTCGTTGGGTGCCCTGCAGGCAGAGGTGGAGCACCTGCGTGATGCACTGCGCGAAGCCCAATACACAACGGACCTCCTCCATACACAATCCGCCATGCAAACTTCACTCGTGCAGCTGCTGCAGGAAGAGAGTGCAATATGGGAGGAGGAGTTCACTAAAGCTATGCGCGAGTTGCACGCTCAGCGCCGTTGTGTGGATCACTACCGCACGCTCTTGCAGGAAGTGCGGGATGAGGCAGGACTTGTGCCTCGGCAGCTGTCGCTGTATTTGGAGCAGGTGCGTGCGATACGCACGCAGCTGGAGGCGAGCCCCTCCGCAGTGCGCCGCAGCAATGATATGCGGCAGAACAATCATGGCTCGTCGCAGCACATGGTTAGCGACAGCTCGCGGCGAACCACGTCTGGGAAAGGGGCTCTGTCGAGTAGCGGTGCGGCAGCGGCACTTCACCACCGAAGGGGGGGATCGTCTCCCCCGGAGGTTCCGGAAAGGTCTGGAGGTGCCGCTACTCCTGCAGCTTCTGCTGTCGCGCCGCGTCATACTAACGCGCAGGGGATACACAGTGATAGCGAAGACTCTGATGATCGGTTTGTGGATGATGAGCACGAGATGGTGATGCAACGCATGGGTGTTGTCATGGATGAGGTGGAACAGCTGCGCAACACCAACGGAGCACTGACGCTCGAACTGCAGCTTGCTGAGAAGAAGCTGGCAATCCGCCACGAGCGCATTGAAAATCTCAAATTTGGGTTGAGACAAGAGTGTATAGCAAATAATAAGTTGCAGTGGACGTTGGGGGAGGAGCGGGCTAATCAACGTGTGAAGCTGCAGGAGGCACGCCACGACGCGCTCCACTGGCGTCAGCGGTATGACGACCTCCTCAACAACTCGCACATGAGCAGCAGGAAACGCTGCGTCGAGCGTGGTGGGCATCGCAAAAGCAGCACACCTGCATTGGAGACCGTGCTGTTGGCGCATGTGGCCACCTCGCCGACAGAATCGCCCATTACAGCAGGTCACGGGGTTATTGTGAAGCCGATACGTGGTGGCAACCACAAGGAGCCAGAGGAAGGCGTGTGAATAGACACGAGCGGCGTCTCTCACCTGTTTCCCATACTTGAGCCGTCGCAGACCTGAAGAGTGATTGAGGAGACGTATTTTTAGTGCATTTGTGTGTATGTGTGTGTGTGGTATTGGTTTTGTGGATATGCTGTGGAGTTTTCGAGCTCCCAATTTCATATTGCTGTTTCTTCCGTTGTTGATTTCCGTGCCTTCTATCATCGGCGTGTGTGCGGGTGTGTGCTTGTT
>NW_008826241.1:0-2882 GCF_000691245.1 Trypanosoma grayi
CACCTCCGCCGGGTTCGCGCGGCGCTGCAGCTCGACACTGACGAGGTCGAGCGCCTCCATGAGTTTCTCCGCCGCCGCCGCTGTCGCCGCCGTCGTCTGTCCCGCAACGGCCACCTCCGGGTTCTGCTGCTCGAGGCTCTGCAGCGCTGTGCGCCGCGCCGCCTCCTCGTCCATCGCCTCCTGCGCCATGCGCTCCTCCTCCTCCTCAGGGAAGACAATGTCAGTGCCGCGCAGCAGGCACCGCACACATTTGTCAACGCCAGCTGTTGCCACGCACGTGCCGTTTGCCGTCACTGCAACAGCCCACACACCGCGCTGGTGTTGGCGGAACATCTGGATCATCGTCCAATTGTCACCGTCCCAGTGCTTCACTGAACCATCAAGCGAGACCGTGAACAGCTGATGCGTGCCCTGCAAGAACGCCACTTGCGTCACGTAGTCGTCGTGCGCGTGAATCGCACGGTGACAGTCACCAAAATCGGTGCCCCACAGGCGCAGCGACTTGTCCATGCCAACAGAAGCCACGAGCGTGCCGTCGGACGAAAAGGCCACGGCGGTGGGCGGCAGCTTGTGCCCGAAGAGTGACAGGTATGGCTTCATTGTGTCGGCAAAGAAAAGCTGAATGTTTGTGTTTTGCAGACCCACCGCCATGAAGCGGTTGTCTGGGCTGAAGGCAACGAACAGTGGTGTCTCCGTAAGCTCAATTTCTGTCAACTGCATCAACTGCGGCTCGGAACTGCCGCTGTTGTTGTTTTTCTTGTTCTTCTTGTCGTCACCAGCTTCATTTTTNAGCAGCGCCAGAGTCCACGCAATGAGGCGACGGTCCGCGCCGACGGAAACGAAGCCGCTGTTGTCCGGGCGCCGCGCCACATGCCGCACGCCACCCACGTGCGCCATCGGCTCCGTAAACACGACCTCAGACGCAGGAAGGTCAGCAAGAAGGATCGCACCGTCGCGCTGCCCAACACAACAGAGACTCGCACCAATCGCCGCCACCGACACCGCATCGTCGACGGTGACGTGACCGGTGCACGTCAGCGCTCCCGTTGTGTCATCGCGGAGCAAATTCGCCTCCTTCGTGTCATAAAAGTCGTGCAGACGCCCTACTGCGCCAGTCCCATCCTCATCGTCATCCTCATCCTGTGGCGCCTTAACAGAGATGTTCCACATAATCAGCTTTTCCGCACTCAGTGAAACAAGCGCGGTGTCGTTCTCGACAAAAACGAGCTCGCGGATATCGGACTGGTGACCGCGCTCCTCCATCGTGTGGCGTGGCTTAAGGTCGTCGAGCGTCCATGTTGCTGCGCCCTCCAACTCCGTGGTGGTGAGCGTTGTCGTGAAGGTTCGCACATTATTGTTGTTGAACGTCACGGCAATGTGGAGACGGTCCGCATCACGAAGATTGGCGCCACCGCTGCTGCTCGTAGAGGCGGAGGGTGGAACGAAGCAGGCGCTGCGCACCTTTCCGTCAAGAAAAAATGTGCGCAAAAGGACCACCTCCTCCGCAGCACTGGCCGAGGCTGCAACAGCACCACTACTGCTGCTGGTATTGTTGTTATTGCTTCCTGCAATGTCATGCTTCCCCTGCCCTGATCCTTCTTCTGCCCCACCCACCGTCACCACTGGTTCCTCCTCCTCATATTCCTCCTCGTTGTTGGTTTCCTTCTTTGTTGCACGCCGCTTACGCTTGCGTGACACCTTCTTGCGCACGTCCTCCCGCATCAAGAGACGGAATACTTCAAGCGTCTTACTTGTACACGCCAACAGGAACGCACCATCATGGGAAAAGGACAGGGACGTTACAGGCTTCTGCAGCTTACGTGCGATGCTTCCGTGCTCCACTACCGCCATCGTCGCGTCACGCACCGCATCCGTCCTCGTCAGCAACTCCGTGTTGTAGACCTTCAACTGGTTCTCGCGCAGGCCGCAGTACAGTCGCTGCCCCGCACTGTCCAAGCACAGTGACGACACCTGTGCGTCGGTCGCTACAAGTGTTTGCACACACTGTCGAATGGAGATGTCCCACACCTTCACAAGCCCATCTGCTGCGCCCGTTACTATCAGTTGCTGTTCCTGCTGCCGCTCTTGTTGATGCGGGACAAACTCCACGCCTACCACCCCGCCACGGTGGCCGCGCAGGCGAAAGGACGCCTCTTGAGTAACGAGGTCCCACACAGTGAGGTCTGTGTCCTGCCCGCCGCTGCACATGCACGTGCGCCGCGAGTCAACAGCAAGCGCAAGGACAGTCGTGTCGGCTTTGTGGCCAAGAGCGTAGAAGCGGCACACAGGCTGGCCGTAATTACTCGTCGGACCACAGGAAAAAACGGCGACATGGCCATTGTGGTAGCCAACCAAGAGCATCCACCCGTCCTGCTCAATGCGACCATGTGGCAAGGATGCGGTTGTGGTTGTTGTTGATGCTGTCTCCAGCGGCACGACGCGGAGTGTGGTGACCTCTAGCGGCATCTTTGCCTCAGCTGGTACCAACGTGTGCTGCAGCGCCCCGCTGCGAACAGAGTACACCCGCACCGCCTCAAGACTCGCGGCAAACAACACTGCCGCCACAGGTGCAGATGCTTTTCGCTGCCGATTTTGTCTGTTGCTGCCGCTGTAGTGGACTGCTGCATCCGCGTACGACGGCCGTGCAACGACACTGCAGAGAGAAAGCGACGCATTGCTGGCCACTGCGCCCCCCTGCGGGCCAACTGCATAGCGCAGGTATGTCTTCCCTACCATGAGACACCTGCGCATACCAGAGATTGAGTAAGAAAGAGGGGAGAAATAGAAATCATTAAGAGAGGACAAAACTTGCAGTGCTCCAGATTCCATCACTCAAGACCTTCCCAGCATTTTTTCGTTAACAGAAGACGTCACCGCCGCCG
>NW_008826241.1:3058-10420 GCF_000691245.1 Trypanosoma grayi
CCCGCCTTGAGGAGCTGCCGGTACAATTCGCAGGCCTGCTGCGGCGTGGGTTCCACCGGCGCGTGGTAGCGGCTCGCGTCTATGCGCCGCTGCTCCAGCCGCATGCGTCGCTCATTTGCCCGCGCGAAGTCCGGGCGGCCTTCCTTCCACCAGCGCCGCTGCCCGCCGAGGGGCCGCAGCGTAACGCGCAACATATACCGTGCACGGAAGGCCCTTGCTGTGTCTCCTCTGCCCCCTCGCAGTAGTGTGGGAGCAATAGAGAGAATGCGTGAAAAAGAGAGAGAAAAACAGGGGTGGGTGGAGAACCGAGCATCATTGCCAAACAAACGCACACACGCACATATATATATATGTATTCTTCTGAGATGGCAGCTCTGCCACTTTCTCCTCACTTCGTGGAGCCACACCGCACGTGCGGGGCTGCATCTATTCTTGTCTCGCATCTAGCAACATTTATGAAGATATACAAGTCTATGCGTGCATGCAATCTGGTATACGAACCTATTTCAAGCCCTCACACAGCGGGCGGTGACGGGTCGACCCACGTGACGATGCGCTTCCTGGCAGTCACCGCGTTCTCCACTTTTCTTGGCTTTCTTTCTGCTTTTCCCGTTGCTGTTGTGGTTACTGCGCTTGACCGCTGCTGCTGCTGCTCTGCGCGTAGCGTCACCGTCGCGTCCCCGGAGAACAGACGTGAATGGGCGGAGCGGCGGGCCAGCAGGTCAAAACTTGGCTTGCAGAGAAAATCGCGCTGCCTTTCCGCTATCTGCAGAGATGCAGCGAACCGTTTCTCGTTCCTGTAGCTGCTGCTGCCATTTTTGTTGTTTTTGCCGCCATAGACATTCTCGTCGTTGCCATCAGCCATTTCGCCTCGTCGCCGCTGCACACACGTGGCAGAAGCAGTCCGCCGCGGGGCCGAGTTGGCGCGCTGGCTGCGCAGTCCCAACACCGCACGCACTGCACCGGGTACGCGTCGCCGCGGCGCCTCCTGCAGCAACACAACGGTCGCCAAAAAGTCGCCTTGAACCGCCTCCGTGACGAGGCAGTATGGCACAATAATGTTCCGCCAGCGGGCCAGGAGCTCCTGCTGCTCCAGAACACCGGCGAGGAAGATAAATCGGCGGCGCAGCATTTCCGTGAGCACCACGGCGGCCAACGCGCGGCTCTGCTGCAGCATATGGCGGCGGTACCGCTCACTGAGCTCAATGAACGTGCGGTCCTCGTGCTCCTGCCGCCATACCGCTCTCTGCACGGGGTCGCGCGGTGCAGCGGCATTAACACCTGCTGCTGTTGTCTTTGGCATTGCAGCAGCACCAGCGGAGTGTGGTGCACGCGCCAACACACGCACGCCAGGCGACTGGGCCAGCCCTCGTCCAGGCGCTGCCAGACGTTTGCTGGTGGCACGACGGCTTCGCGGAGGGGCCACCTCGTCCTCGTCGTTCACGTCAATCACAATGACCACATCGCTGGTGTTGCCCTCACCATCTGCAGGCTCCGTAGCGGGAGGCACGACACTGTGCGTGGTTGCGGATGGGGGGTGGGCTCGCTGAGCCGCGTTGTTTGGCGTCTTTGCCATTGAATGGCGCCGTTGTTGTTGGTGCTGTTGCTTGCGCCGCTGGCGGCGGCTCCCCTTCAGCACTGCTTGTTGTTTTTCGTCTTCCCGCCGATGCATAACAGCGCGCCGCTCGCGGTACTCCTGCAGGCGGCAGCGCTCTCGCATCTGCTCCTCCACAATCATCAGCAGATTACGGCGCCGCTTCGCCTCAGCGAGTTGCACTAAATCCCGCCCTTTGGCCTCCAGCGCAAAGAGCGTATTCATAACACTGCTCTCTCCACATATCTTACCATGGCACGCCTCTGTTCGAATGCCGTCCACAGCAATGACGCATTTATCTGCAGAGCTTCTGGGAGGAAATGAGACGGCAGCTGTATACCCCGCGTCTCCATCATCGCCTTCAGTCGGTGCCGCTGGTCGACTCTTGACTGTCGTCGGCGAGAGAGAGACGACGTGCATGCCATCCTTCTCTGTGTGATCGCCTCTCTCCTGCCCTGTTGTTGTTGTTGATCCTGCTGCTTTTGCCGCTCTGGCGTCGTCAGTGCCGGCCTGGAGTTCCAGCCTGCGGACAAGGCACTCACGTGCGGCGTCCTGCTGCCTGCGTGCCTCACGCCAGCGCTGCTGCTGCTGCTGCTGCCGCTGTTGCTGCCGCCCAACCACTAGCATGGCACGACACACACGCAGTGCGGTTTGTAGCACAACAATTGCCCGCCGATGTGCGCGTCGGCGGAGCGGTGTGTAGTTCCACCGCCCCGACCAACGCGCGCNGCCTCTCTCCTGCCCTGTTGTTGTTGTTGATCCTGCTGCTTTTGCCGCTCTGGCGTCGTCAGTGCCGGCCTGGAGTTCCAGCCTGCGGAGAAGGCACTCACGTGCGGCGTCCTGCTGCCTGCGTGCCTCACGCCAGCGCTGCTGCTGCCGCTGTTGCTGCCGCCCAACCACTAGCATGGCACGACACACACGCAGTGCGGTTTGTAGCACAACAATTGCCCGCCGATGTGCGCGTCGGCGGAGCGGTGTGTAGTTCCACCGCCCCGACCAACGCGCGCGCAGAAACGCCTGCAGAATAACTGTCCCACACTCGTGCAGCTGCGCGCTGCTGCGCCACCGCGCCGCTTCCAGCTGCTCGAGGGCCGCGCAGTCGTACATCTTCACGAGACCGGAGTCCTCCATAACAGCAACACCACCCCTCACACGACTCTCCATTGGGGCTGCTGTTGCTGCTCCATTGCCGGAGAATACGCCGAGATCGCCGCGCCTCTCCGCATGCCGTACCCACGCAGCCTCCTGTTCGTCCTCTTCTTTGCCCGATGCGTACGTGACGTAGTCCACGGCTGCAGCGGAGCAAATGAGCCTCACCTGATTCGTCGGCGAAAAAGCATCAAAATTGTCAAGCGAAATGCGAAACAGTGGCGGCAATGGGCGCCACGAATCCACGACTGCTTCAACTTGTTTGGCCTCATGCTGACGCACCCGAGGCGCGTAGTAGGAGACACGCGCGGCATCCACGATGGTGCGGTACCGCGTCAGAAACTCCGCGAGTGTAAAGAGCTGCAGTGCCCCACGCGAAACCACCGGGTGCGACACGGCTACAGGCGCGCAGCAGTAGCGGCGACGCAGCATCGACACCTCGGTGTAGCTGCAGCCAATGGCCAAGCGACTCANCACGGCTACAGGCGCGCAGCAGTAGCGGCGACGCAGCATCGACACCTCGGTGTAGCTGCAGCCAATGGCCAAGCGACTCACCGTCAACGCACCACTATGCTCGAACAGTCGTTCTGAGAGAAGCACCCCTGGTGCTGCTGGATGCGGTACCTGGCCAAAAAGTCTGAGGGAGTCGAGAAGCAGCAGCAGCGCCGCACCCGTGGAGGACAGTGACGGGAAGAAATGAAGCCAATACGTTGAGTCCCCACGAACAGCGCAGCATCTACCGCTTTTGTTATCACTGCCGTTGCTGTTGTCAAGTTGTTGCGAGCGTTGCCGCTGCTCATTTCGCACCCATCGCAGCCACTCAGAGATAGTGATGCTAGAAAACACGTTACGTCGAGTTGCTGCGCCTTTCAACCCCACATGCTCCTTGTCTGAAACATCCACACACTCAAACCGCAGACGAAGCGAACGACGAGGTGCGGATGACGGTGAAAGCGACGCGTCATCATATTCATTACGGCGGCTTTGAGCGTAAGGCCAACGCCTGCCGGCCACATTCACACAGTGCAGGAGCATGGGCACGACCTGCAGCACCAGCCAGTGCGCGAGCGAGGCGAGAAAGTCATGAAACAGCAACCGCGAAGGCCCGCTAAATATTGCAGCGTGTGCTTCCGTTTTCAAGTGTTCCAGAATCCAGTGAGAAGCGGCAAATTTACCCTCCGCACACACACTGTTGTGCCGCAGCAGGAGTGGTGCGAGAAGGTCCACCAAGTAGTCTCGCTGTATTGCAGTGAAGGGAAGACTCGATGCACTGCTGCCACTCTTGCTATTATTATGATCACAGTTGTGGCACTCCACGCCGCTGTCATCACAGCACGGTGCTGCAGTCTCTAAATACGCTTCAATATGTGCTACAGCGGCCATCACGTGTATGATTCGGCTGTCGTCGCTGGCCCTGTACGCGTCGCCATCGCCATCTTTCAGCCACCGCAGCGCTCGCACGCAGTGCCTCTGAAATACCCGAACCGTGCGAAGCAGATCTTCCCGTGGGGCTTCACGCCGCAGCACTGGGGCAGCAGCAGCACTCTCAGTGGTTGACCAATAGCGCCGCAAGGAGGCCCAGTGCTGCTGTACAAGCCACACATCTTCCATACCAAGCAGTGCTACCTCAACTCCGTCACACCCACCACTGCTGCTCAACAACAAGCGTAGTCCTGTTGACGGCGGTACCCAGCGCAGAAACCCATCTACCAGCATCCGTGTCCACTGACGCACCGCCGCAAGTGTCTCCTCCATGCGGTGCTGCTCATCCCATGAAACGGCGCGGTGGCCGAGCACCACAGCCGTGCGGAACAGGAGACTGCAGAGCAAGTGCTCCCAGGCCGTGACGGCCGGAGACGAAGAAGACGACGACGAAAGCAACCGCTCCGCGTGCTCAGCAGCAGATGACGACTGCGACGCCGGTGGGTTATACAACGCGGCACTTCCCGCCCTACTGCAGACGATATCATAGAGGTAGACATGCTTTGCGAGCATCGCTGCTGTGCCCCACGAGATTGCGCACGCGGTCGAGTTTCCACTGCAACTATAATAAAAATAATCATCAACACCACTCTTGCGCCTGTCTTTATTGCCCACACTGTCTGAACCAAGGACCACACCAAACGCCAACGCCGTGGTAGTGTCTTGGAAGTTCAGCAGCCGACAGCTCGTCCGCTCGTCACCAGCAGACGGCGCCGCTACATCTAAATTGCTGCTGCTGCTGCTGCCGCCGCCGCCGCGAGGCGGCAATAATTCTGCCACCTCTCGCACAGGGGAGGCGGTGAGGGAGCGAGGCCTATCGGAATCAACATCACTCATAGGTGAAACGGAAAACAAACGCGCATCGTATTGGTGTTGCTGTCTGCCGGACATCTCGGCACATACGCGAGATGCATACAGCACTCCGTCCACTAGTAGATTCTTTCACCCGGAGAGAGAGAGAGAGAGAGAGAGAGAGAGAGAGTGATCGAAAGGGTGACCGGCGATACCAAGCAACAACAACAACACCAAAAATAGCCAGACCTTCCCCCACAGATACAGGTAAATAGACATAACCAAACACCATTGAAAACAGTTCCAGTAGTTGCAAAAAACAACAACAACAATGCGTGACTCAAGGTGCGAATTCCACTCGCCCTTTTTTTTCCCACCTCGGGCGTGGAAGAGGTGTCCCAACAATAACAGCAGCAGAAATTATCGAATAGCAGCACCACAGCGTCTGGTTATTGGCGTTGCTGCTGCGGAGAGAACAGACATCGGCCTCACGCATGACCGCACCCACCCAAACAGCAGTTACTGCCCGTGCCGCAGGGCCTACGAGAGGCGCGTGCTGGAGAATGCGCAGCCGCACAGTCTAACGGCACCGACTTTTACTGTACTTCCCCAGCAGCATCCGCAACAGCTGTGCGAGCGTGGCGCAACGGCAATGCCATCCAGGTTCTACAGCAAGACTACAACGAGAGGGATGGAACAAAGGCAAAAACAAACACACTCAATAATACACGGAGAGCGCACAAAAAACAACAACAACAACAACACCAACCAAAGTCACCGAAGAAGCATCCCCCTCCTGTGGAGGAAGCACACGCTAACAAATCTGAGAACCAGATACCCCAGCTTTGTGGCCCAGCTCCACAAGTAACGGCTCTCCCTTATCGTCCAACAAATAAGCCAACGCAGCAGATGTTTCTCTCCTGTCTTGCAGCGGCAACAGCAACATTACGTACCGCGACGACCCTGCACGTACGGCGTAGGCAGCGGTATGCTATGCATGGAGCCACGGCCGAGCTCCTTGTAATCCCCCGCACAGCGAAGTCCCTTCCGCCTCTTCTTCTTTTCCTCATTCATCGCACCCGTTTCCTGCGCCCCATTCGTCGCGTCCGCCTCTTCCTTCTCACTCCAATCTGCCTCTCTCCCCTCGATGTCGTTGTCGTCATTATCATCATCGGTAAAGGTGTGCAGCAGCAACTTCGACTGCCGCGTCACAAGACGCCGCTGCCGCATCTTTGCAATGTCGTAAAGAAGATCGGGAGCCAGCAGGTAGCGATCCAACTCGAGCGTATCGAGGGCTTGCTGCTGTTCCATCCTCACCACCGCCGCCTCATCTGTCGTCACAGCTGCTGCTTCTGCCATGGCTTCGCTACCCGTCACCTCCGTGAAGTAAATGCGACCGCGGTAGTCGTCGGGGTCGAACTTTAAGTCTCGCAGCAAGTAGTCGGTGAGGGCGTTGGAGGTCAGCCGAATGACAGGGGCGCCGTANACGATACCGGTGCGGCGGCCGAACGGAATGCGCATACGTGCAACAAAAGGCGAGGTGACATACGGCACTGCCGACGTCGTATCTTCCTCACCTTCTTCCCCGTCTTCACCTTCGCGCTGCTCTTGGCATTCAGCCTCCGTTGCAGAATCAGTGGGCGGTGTGATTCCCGCGTGCTCTGCCACGTGGTGAAGAAACTGCACCACCTCTTCATGCATCCAGGTCCGCGGCATGTTATGGAGCCGCACCGTGCGGAGCGTCCTGTGCGTAGACGCTGCTGTTGCGGAGGAAGAGGGATAGGCTCCTGCAGCAGCAGCAGTCCCTGAATCCTCCGCACCTGAATTCCCCCCGGGCGCAGTGGTTGGTGGAGTTGTTGTTGTGCTGTGCCACCGAACCCTCGCGTGCATGGCAGACGTTGAGGTGGCAAGCCCCACGGTGCCGCACCTCCGGAGTGCGTGGCTCCCGCAAGCGGCCGCTCGCACTGAGTGCAGCCGCCGCTGCTGCTGCTGCAGCGACAACACGAACGATGGGCAACAGCTGCTCTTGTAACCGCAGCAGCACAGGGCACGCATCTCTTACCGCCTTTTCCCTGCCTCGACACAGCAACAACAAATACCTTTTCCCCTAAACCAAACAAAACAGGATTGTGAAAAAGAGAATGAAGAAAATGATCAAGAAAGAGAGAGAGAGAGGCTCAGGTGCTTATTGCATGGCGAGAAGAATAACAACACAACAGCAGCAGCGACACCTCACATAAGAGAAGGAAATACTCACGATAACATTACCGAAACAAAAGACAAGAAAACACAGTACAGAGAGGGAATCCACATATACACCTGCCGCATATATATATATATATATA
>NW_008826242.1:0-10418 GCF_000691245.1 Trypanosoma grayi
CACGAGCGCCTCGCACGCGCGGCACTCGTCGTTGCGAACCCGTCCGACCGCTTCGAGGTGCGAGCCCGCATCGCGGCGAGCATGACGCTCACACAGGTGGAGACGCCCGAGTTGACGCTGCCGCCGCGCGGTGAGGCGCGGGTGCCGGTGACGCTGCACCTCGCTGCACCGGGGCTTGTGCAGGAGACACTGTCGGTGTACAACCTCACGTGCAAGCAGAAGCCGCTCTTGGTTGGGGTGTCGGTGCTGCGCCACGACGAGGCGATCTCCGCCGTGATCGAGGATGACAACGAGGCCGAGCGGCAACAGCAAGATCAACAGCCACAGCGGGAGCCGCGTGATGCCACGAGCGTTTACGCACCGTCGTTGGCCCCAAAGAACGGGGTGGTGGTCTTCCCAACCGCCGCGGTTGTGGTGGGCGAGGATGGGGCGTTCCGCCTACACCTTCCTGTGACAACCACCGCGCTGAAGGTGACGAACAACAGTACCCGGGACATCATCCTCGTCGCAAAGAGCAGCGCACCGCTCGTGTTCGGCATGCCGCACGCCTCACTGACGCTGCCGCCCCACTCAGAGGAAACAGCAGCGGCCCCGTCGGCCTCGGCAGCAGCGCAGGCGTACCCACGCGGACGCTTACGGCTCGATGCACACCACACAGAGGTGGTCGCCTGGACACTTGTGTCGATGCCGCCGCTCACGGCGCAGCAGACACAGCAGCTGCAGCGTCACGAGGAGGTGACGATGGGGGCAACGGCGCAGGTCTATGTGGCGCAAGTGGTGGACGAGGCGGTGGGCTTCAACTACAACAGCATGCTGTTCCCTGTGAAGCGTGCACTGCCCAAGGTTGGCCAGTGCGTGTTGCTGACAAACTTCCAGCTGTGCTTTGCACTGAGTGAAGGACGCGCGGAGCCGGCCATGATTGACCTCGGCGTCGTTGGCATTGACAAGAACTCCTCCTCCACCAATATCGCCGCATTGGACGAGGCCGCCAGGAGCAAGCGAAATAGCAACACAGAGAATATTGAGCAACAGCAACAGCAACAACAACAACAGCTACTGCAGGAGCAACAAAAACAACAAGTTGTCGGGTCTTTAGCCAACACAGCACGATGGGCAGGAAACGGCAGGAACAGAGCGAGCAGCAGCAGCAGCAGCAACACAACAGTGTCAATACGGCTGACAAACCTCTCTCCAATACTGCCGCTTCGACTGAGTGTCGAGTGCGAGCCGACTGTGCGCTTCACGAGCAACCGCATCGTCGTGCCACCGCTTCAGACCGTCACAGTAGAGGCGTTTCTCGTGCCGAAGCTCATCCGCACACAGGGTCCGTTCCGCTACGCCGTCTACTTTGTCAATGAGCTCAACCCCGAGAACGACATGGTGGTGTATGTGATGGGGCAGTACTACTGGAAGGTGTTCGAGCTCTCCTGTGATGGGGTGATGGATGATGTGCGGGAGTCCCTTTCCATGGCGTCGCTCCGCGTTGAGGATACATCCTCCGCTGGTGGCATCCTCTCCGAGAGCAAGATTGTCGTAACGGCGATGGAACCGAACGTGGAGGTGGGCGTGAGCGTGACAGAGAGCCCGAAGCTCGAGGGACTCATTCAACTGCAGGCGTTACGCTACGATGCCGCGGCATCACTGCAGAAGATCGTCTTTGGACAGGGGGGGAAACACACAACTGTCAACATGACCCTCCCAGGTGGTGTGAACGGCGGTACCACTTCTGGTGGCAACATCACGGCGAATGCTACGGCTAATTCCAATCCATCTGCTGTAGCTGCCGCTGCCGCTGCTGCTGCTGCTGCTGCTGGTGCTGGCTCTGGAGTTGGCGGTGGAAACAACGCGAATGGTGGAAGTGTGAGCGGCACGGGTGTTGGTGGTGTAGGCGGGGGTAGCGGCGGCGGAGGAGGAGGTGGTGGTGGTGGCGGCAGCAGCAGCAGTGTCGGAAGCGTCTTGAATGCATCGTTTGGTGCGTCTGCCGTGGCGGATAGCATTGTGGCAGGTCGAGCGAAGGAGCAGCAGTCATTCCGCCTGCGCTGCGTCCTGCTGAAGGAGGACCTCGCCGCACTTGCAGGCGCTTTCTTTGGACAGCGCAAAAATAAGAAGGTTGACGTACGGCGCGAGCGACAGGCGATGACGTTTGACAAGCTTGCCGAGATTGAGCGACGGCGCGTCACCGGCTCGCCGGCAATGTGGCTCGGCACACTAGTGCTGTCCAACGCCTTGACGCGCGTCGACGAGGAGGTGCAGGTGTTCAGTACGCTCAGCGCCTTCCAGACATTCACGGTGCCGTCGAAGCTTGTGCTGCGGCCGTGCGACAGTGCAGCAGCAGCTGCAGTGGTGGCAACGGAAACAGCAGTTGAGGCGTGCGAGAAGCAGATGACGAGAACACAGATGTACGTGGGCGAGTTGGTGGTGTCGAATCCGTGTGTGCAGCACAGCGTGGCGCTCTCCGTCACGCCACTGTGGGACAGAGCATACCGCGATGCCGTCCTGGTGCGCTGCTTTTTACACGGCGGTGAGGCGGATGCCGCGCTGACTGCAGATGCGCCAACGCTGCTGAGCACACGCCTGGGCAGCGCCGTGGCGGTGTCTGACTCGGTGACGGAGAGGGACGTTGCCAGCGCCACCGCCGATAATTCCAACAGCGTCACCGCCAACAGCAGTATGACGGGTGTGTCGAATAGCCTGGCGGCAGAGATGGCAGGGGGCGTGGAGGCAAAGACGCTTTTTGCGACCATCTCACCGCAGTGTGCGCTACGTGTGCAGGTGGTGCTGCGTGTCGACATGAGTGGGCACCACCCGAAGGTAGAGCAGGCAGTGGCGCTCGCGCTCTTTGATGAGAGTGTGCCATGCAGTGCATCGGTGGTGCGCATCACCCTAGCCCCCGTCGACGAGGCGGCAGGCCGGCGCCAGCAACAGCAGCAGCTCTTCCTGCAGCCGGCGAGGCGCCGCATGGAGCTCAGCAGCGCGGGAGGAGGTGGTGGTGCTGCTGGGGAGAATGCAGCGGACGGCGCTGCTTTGGCGGGATCATCAGCGGTAGCAGCAAACGGGGGGGCTGCGGTGGTGAGTACGAGTGGGTGGCCGGCGCCAACGGCACACTCGCACCCCACCTTGCCGCCAACGCGGGCACTGAGTCTGCACGGCAACTGCCAGTCCGTGACGGGCTGCTGCGGGGCGTACGCCTGCAGTTTTTCCTTTGCAAAGGACTCTCCTCCGACGACGGACATCGTGATTCGCAACAACCTCAGCTCCACGACTGTGGAGTACGTCGTGGCGGTGGTATCGCAGGGGCCGCAGCCGTGGCTGCTGCTGCCGAGCGCGGCCGCCGTGCTGGAGCCGGGCGAGACGCAGCCGCTGCGGCTGAACATTCTCTCCACCGAGGCAGGCTCGTACGTGGGCTACGTGAGCATCATCAACCGCGTAGCTCCCGACGAGCTGCTGCTGCTGCAGCTCAACGCCGAGGTCTTCGTCCCGACCGCAGGGGAGGGGCTCTTTGACATTGTCGCATCGAACGGGCATCGGTTGTCGACCGGGGCCGAGCACCACGTGTTCGTTGGCAGGCTCTTCGGCGAGGGCACTGACCGCGCGTATGTGGCGCTCGAGATCGTGAACCGCTCCTCCGTCCCGCTCGAGTTCCCCGTCGCGGTTGTCAAGCCGTTTCGCATGGAGTTCAACAGTGTGCCGGGCGACGACGACGGCGCCTGGCTCCTCAGCACCGACAGCGTCGGGGGCGCGAACGACAGGCAGACGTCGCCACACGAAGCGGAGGGCACAGAGGATGCCGACAACAACAACAGCAACAACAAATATCAGTCACCACCAACACCATCCCAGCAACAGCAACAGCAGCAGCACCAGCAACAATGCAGCAGCAGTGGCAATGCCATCGCCGGCCGCCCGCAGTGTGACGTGCGGCTGCTTGTGTGCCATCTGCGCAGTGTGCCTGAACGGCACGGGGAGAAGTGCTTTGTTGTCGACCCCAAGTCGCGTATGAAGGTTGCATTCCTCCTCGTGTGTGACCGTCTATGTCTGCCCAGCACACTCGCCGTCTGCGGCGAGGCGGAGGTGGTGCTCAAGTGCAAGCAAGCCCGCGACGCACGGTTTGTCGTGCGGGCACGCTTTCAGGTGTGCAGGCCGTCGATGAGGGTGCAGCGGCAGCATTTTTTCACGTGCGCGGACAACTACGTGGTGACAATCCCCGTGGCGAATCTTCGCTCGCGTGAGCTTCGCGTCGCGTTCTGTACGTCCTCCCCCATTCTCGACGTACTACAGGATGAAAGGGACTCCCCCTCGCTACATCAACACCACCAGCAGCAGCAGCAGCAGGAGTTGCAGAATGACGCCTTTATTGCAATAGCGGGTGGGTCTTCTGCTGCCGTGCATGTGCAACTCAATGTGGAACGCCTCGCCGCCCTGCAGAATTGGAGCAGCACCACCGGCGACGTGAAGGCACTGCTGCCCGCGATCTGTGAACACGTTCTGTTGCTCAATGAGCGAAACCCAAGTGAGCGTGTGCGGGTGGAGCTTTCCTACGTGCCGCCGAGTGCATCAGTGGGGTCCACCGGGACGCCCTCGGCTGCCTCCACTGGGGGCGCGCTGTCCATGACGAAATCACTCAAGGCAAGCCGCCGCCACATCAGTGAGAACCGACTCTTTCAGTTCGTGCAGCGCTACTGGCGTGTGCTGTCGGAGACGTCTGAGGTCCTGCTCACTGAGANCGCCACATCAGTGAGAACCGACTCTTTCAGTTCGTGCAGCGCTACTGGCGTGTGCTGTCGGAGACGTCTGAGGTCCTGCTCACTGAGATACGTTACTACGCGGCGCAGCAGGGGCTCGACACATCTGGCCCAGTGGCTGAGCCAGCCCGAAGCAGCAGCGGCGGCGGAGGCGCCACCACCACCAATAACAACGCCGTGGCAGGAAACAACACTGGCCACAACAACACCAATGCGAACAGCGGCGGTGGTAGTGGCAACGACAACGCCAATATTCATACAGGATCCAACAACAATAACAGCGGCGGGGGCGCCGTCTACTCGTGCTGCCGGACGGCACTGCGGTCGCTGCTAGTCGACCTCACGTGGCTGGTGGAGGAGCTCGTGCATTACTCTATCCTCCTTTGCAATTCCCGCGCGATTGAGGCCTACAGCATCTTCCTCAGCGCCTCCGTCTTGGGCCACCCGTTGATGAATGCGTGGCGCAAGCACAAGGCCACCGTGCCGGCGTCGAGCGCGTTGTCGATATTTGGGCTCTACATGGAGACACTCGACATGCTGCCATGCCCGACGCCGTCCACGGATTAACCAATCACACACACACACACGCACACCGTGCCGCGTTATGCCTGGCGCAGCGCACGCACGACAGGGCGTCGACGTGGATGAGAAGCGGGTGGCGGAGATTTGCCCCCTTACAAGCGGAAGCACACTTGGTTTTTCGGGCTTTCTGTTCGTCTTTCATTGCTTTGTTTCCCCCCCTCCCCCGCTCGTGCTCCGGGCAAGGAGGCGCAGCGTGGGTGCCTTCACGCCGCGCTGTGAGGAGGGCGTGTTGGGTCTTGTGCCGGCGCTGTGTCTCCGTCGGCTTTGTCTGCGCTGCGCGGGCACACACCACACACCATATTGCTGAGCATATATATATATGTATGTATACGCATATCTCTCTGTGTGTGTGCATGTATACAATCATCCTTTCATATATTTATATATATAGTTATATTTGTGTGTGTGTTTGAGGGAGCGGTGGAGCATCCACGACGCGGGGGCGCATTCGTGTCTGTGGTCCTCCAATAACCCCGTTGCCCATTTCTTGTTTCTCCCCCCACCACCCCACCCACCAGTCCCCGACCGCGCCGCACATTTTGTTGCGTCCCCTGGTGATTTTTTCTCGACGCGCCTTTGCTATCTGCTGCACATACAGCCCGCACGATAACAGAGACGACGGCTTATGAGGCGCCGCCTGATGTGACATGAACCCACTCCCCCCTCCCGCGTGCGGGAAGGAAGGAGGGAAGGAGGACGCCGCAAGAACACCACCAGCTGCGGTGCTGAAGCATCCTCCCCGCAACAGAAAGCACGGCAACCAACAAAGAAACAAACAACAAAAAAAGAGCCCATTCATCGGTTTTCCTATTCGCACTCGCTGTTTGCTTCTTTGCAGTGCCCCTGTGTCGTAGCTGCCTCTCTCTGTGGCTCTGTGTGTGTGTGTGTGATGCCCCCGCAACTTCCTTTCACCCCCTCACCCCTCCCCTTCCTTCTCTCCACCCCATTCTTCGCTGAAGGAAGTGACGTAGGAAGGAGAAAAGGCAACAAGAACACGCGGCACTTCTCCATTTTTTTTTTTCTTCTTCCTTCCTACACCCACTCCCGCTTGTGTTCGCTCGACACGCTCCGTTCCTCTCTTGCTTCGACAGACCGGCGGGGATTGTCTCACAACTCCAGCGAGGCGGGAGGAGCGGAGAGGCGCGACACGGCAGAGCGTTACGCCCACCACTACACACAACCATTCAGCCATCGCTGGCCGCCGCCGTCCGTCTTTGTTCTTGACCGGCTGTCTGTTGTGGGTGGCACTGGTGGTGGCTCTGGCGGTGCCCAAACAAGTTTAGTATTTCCTTTTTTATTTATTGTTGTTATTATTTTTACTATTATCGTTTTTGTATTGTTTACCCGTTTCGTCCGTGCGGCTGACTCAGCAGCAGCAGCGAGGCCCCTTTACACCGCACGCTGAATAGACTTTTTACAAACGCAGAGCACCAATTCCATCACACCGCGTAAACGCAGCCCCCCCACACCCACACACAAATACAATCACTATCGAACAACACAGTGGCTTCAGCGTCAACACGGCGGTTTGGAGACGCCAAAGGACGATCCGAGATCTTCGCCGCCAGCGTGCCGTAACGACGCCTGGGCCCATGCGCAACACGGCGCTACTCGCCACCCTTTGTATTGCCGTTTTGGTGACTACCACGCAACCGCACCAGGGCTTCTGTGCGGCGGCAATGCCAAATAAGGCGAGCGTTGAACTTAAAACACAGCAGGCGAGATTCGACTGTGTGCACTATGATCTGCAAGGCTCCCAACTACAAAAGCAGCGCCCGAACGAGCAGGCCCACGATTCTGCAGCGCCCCTGCGGCCTCCACGCATGACAGAACTGAGTCCAGGAAAAAAGATTATTTTAGGACAAACCACACAAAACGACATTACGTTTACTAAAACGCATGATCTGACTGCCACGATTAGCGACACGCGTGAGGTGACTGCCACGCCCAGTCTGACGGCCACGATTAGCGACACGCGTGAGGTGACTGCCACGCCCAGTCTGACGGCCACGATTAGCGACACGCGTGAGGTGACTGCCACGCCCAGTCTGACGGCCACGATTAGCGACACGCGTGAGGTGACTGTCACGCCGAGCGTGAGTGTGGTATTGACAGCGACGCGAAGCGATCCGCTGATGGTGACGCCTACGTTAACCCTTTCTGGGGAATCGACGAAAACCCTGGCACTGAGTCATACGGTTTCGAAGCTGGTTTCACAGACAGTGTCACACACAGGAGAAGTTCCAAGTGTGAGTGTTTCTGAAACAGTTGCTGTTGTGTCTATGACGGCTGAAGAGACGCTGACGTCTACTGTCTCCCTTGTTCCAACAGAAGCAGAAACGGCTTCGGTTTCTTTATCGTTGTCAGGGACGCCTTCGATTGTGGTTTGTCCGGACGCAGTGCCGTCATCAAGTGCCCTAAATGTACCAGCTACGTTGGCGAGCGTGCGTGATGGGTTCCGCGTAATGGCACGGGTTGATGGTAAGATTATGACTTCTCTCTTGGTTAGTGGGGATGATGAGACTGTAGGGGGTGAGCTGCAAGAAGGTGTTAATGTTAGTAATGTCTTGGTAACGTGCACGGACCGAGATGTGGGGAGGGTGAGTCGCAGGGGTTGTAGGTACTTTCTGTCGACACTGCAGAGAACGGTGCGACTTAGTCGATATGATGATGGTACCTTTGAAGTAGTGTGGCCGCCTCTTCCTGGTTATTATATTAGTCTGCCTGAGTTTTTGAATATTGGTGTTCCTGTAGAGGAGGCGTTGGGGTGTCATGTGGCGCGAGCTTCGCTGCAGCTACGTGGAGAACCGCCGCTGTCGCCACAAATGAATGCAGAGGTGGCGGCTGAGGAATTGCCGTTCTATCCACTTATGGCTATTGCTGTTGATCCGATGGAGCAGCCGGCCTTTGTGAGCGTTTCGGGACAAGTTGGTACGGTTGTGGGGATGCTCTCACTATTGGGCGCACCATTTGGTGTGGTGGGACTCAACTACGTCACGGTCCTTAGTATGATGCCGTGCACTCCGGACGCAACGCGACGAATTTTGTCAAGCTTCCGCAGTCTCTCGCTGACAACTATTGAGGACTCGTTCTTTGGCGTGCTTGTGGGTAACCTCATCCTTGGCGTCGCGGTGCTGCTGGTGCACACGCTGGTGATGGTAGTGGCGAAGTTGATGAGGCATTTGATACTCTCGGTAGCAGCTTCGCGCTGCTGGTACCCCGGCTTCTCGCTGTTGGTGCTTGTCAACCTCTACGTGGGAACCAGCTTTGCATCGATGCAGGGCTTCTCCTCTAATGATGGCTCGACGCTGGCGCTTAGCGTCGTCATGTTTGTCGTGTTCGTCTGCGGCACCCCAGTGGCGCTCGTTGTGTGCATGATAAAGGTAAAGTCAACATTCTACCCCATCAGGACAGTGCCAGCGGCGCCGCGTAGAAAAGACGGCCGGTGCTTGGCAGTGGTTGCTAATACCTGGATGGTACGCGTGCGTGGTATTTGGCTGCCAAGCGCAGTGACGAATCGCTTCGTTGTGCTGCTGATGAATCTGCAGAGAGACCGCGCCACGTGGGTGACTCTGTGGCTGTGGGCGCCTCTTGTCGTCGCCGTGATCGCCGCATTCCCAGTCATCTCGGCGGCTGGCTGCATTGCCGCAAACGCTGCGCTCACATTGGGCCATTTGATACTATTCATCCTTGTGGTGGTGTTTCGCCCGCTCATCTCGCCCCTTGACAACGGTTATTACCTCACCGTGATGCTGGTGAGCATGTGCATCCTCGCTTGCAACATTGCCCTGCTGCTGCAGCCTGATAACGCGAGTGCATTGGCGGCGGTGTGTGGAGCGGCGATTGTCGCGGTTCTCATGTTCATTGTGTTCGTCATTCTGAAAGTTGTGCAGTTAATTGTGTTCTGTGGGAAGAAGTGGTTGGATGCGGACGTGCGCAGCACACCACCCAGACGCCACGGGGTACTCAACCAAAGCGCATCGCTGGGTGCGTCCCCCGATCAGCAGCAGCAGCAGCAGCAGCAAGGGGAGGAGGAGGTGGAGGTGGAGCTCGGCGAGACAGGAGAACCCCTCCCGTTGAGAGTACGTCCAGTGATGGCGCCGCGGGTGCGCACTATGGTGGGGCGCGTCGTTGATGTGCGGCCAGACGAGCGCATTCTCCCCGGGCAGCAGCTGCCCCAGCGCCTCGTGGACGGTCTCATGACTGACAATGCCACCGCCGCCGGCGAGCTCGCGGGGCCGCCGGTGTTGCCGCTGCAAGAGAGGCCATCCAGCCTTCTTCACCGCTCCCAAAGGGGCAGCTGGCCATCACTCGACTCCATCTCATTCGTGACGCTCGATGCTGAGAATGCGGACGCCTCGCGTCGCGACGACACGGATGAGGGCTCACGATAACACGATGTGTAGCCGCACCGTTGCCACGCTTTAGACCAGCATTACCAGAGTCTGAGTGAGTGAGAGATAAAGAGATGTTGGGGCTGTGTGCCAATGCCCGCGTTGCAATAACGTTCCTTCCTTCGTGGTGCCTCTTGGCGAGACGCTGCAGCACTTATTTTTGTTGTTGAATGCGTTGCAGGAGACGCGTTGCCTCTGCTGCCCTGCTATTAAGCTGTCGTGTCCTTTCCCTTTATTGTGCTGCTGCTGCTGTGTTACCGACTTCAGCGACGAGGACCCGCCCCCGTTTTGTTTTCTGTGAGCCTGCGACAGGAATGATCTGGGCTCACTGTCACACGGTGCTGACTTTACTCCCATTCCACTCTTTTTATTCCCATACAGCGGGCCGCGAAGGGTAAGTTTGCGAGAAAAAAAACCCCACCCCGCCCCCAACCCTCTACGCCCCCCGCACGGGTGGGGGGGGTGGCGCGTGAAAGACGCTTCCAGCGCTTCTGTTTTGTAAGTGGGAAGAGGCTAAGAAGTATGAGGGCTTTGAGAGTACATTGATTGTTGTAAATTTTTTTTTTTAGGGGTGTGTGTGTGTGTGCGTGTGTGCGTGAGGGGAAATCAATGCCGATCAAACAAAAAATATGATAATACCACGTTGTCCCTTCCTCTCTCTTCTCTCATCTTCACTGCCGCAGCTAGAGGAAAGTACGGC
>NW_008826243.1:0-5352 GCF_000691245.1 Trypanosoma grayi
TGTGTGTGTGCACTTGCACAGCGCGTACACACTTTTTGCCTCCCATTCAACAAATGGAGCCGAAGCCTCCCGCCTTCGATTCGGCCTTCTCTTGGCCATGCCGTGTGGAAGAAGCAGCCCACACACTGCACACAACTAATCACATGATCAACGGCGCCCAATAAAGCGCATGGGTGTGACACAGGTGCCTCGCACGCAGCACTTCTTTCTTTTTCTTTCTTCCCTCAGCGTAACAGGGACACGGTAACAAAGGAGCTAACACACATGCTACCTCCCCACGTGATTCCCACAAAGCCATCAGGTGGGAGAAGGAGAAGTGGAAGAATGAGGGAACGGTAGGAAAAAAAAAAAAAGACCGGCTTTCCCCCAATAACACAACAGTAAAAGGAAAATAACGCGTTACACACAATCAAGCACCACCATCCCGCTTTTTCACAACTTTGGCAGTGACGAAGACATGCCAGCGTTCCCTTGCATTTCAGTGGCAGTTCTGGTTTGGGCACTAATCATATTCTGTGAGGCCGTGTGAACCAACAGCGTCTGTGAACACGTCATGCTCAACCGAGGCAGTGTACTTCCAAGCTTCATTTCCAAGGCTTTTGCCTTTTCATGTTCCTGCCGTACGCGTCGGGCTCTCTTTTCCCTATCTCGCAGGGTCTTGAAATACGGGTGCCGCAACGCATCCTTTGCTGTTCCCCGCTGCTCTTCATTGTACGCTAACAACTTGGTCAGAAGCTCCAAAGCGACATGCGAAGCGTTTGGCAAAAGCTTTGCCAGCCCAGTTCCTTGTTTTTGTGGGAATTCAAAGTCAATGTGCGTGCCACACTTCTTGAGTCTGTCTAATATCTCAGGTGGCGGTGTGCCTAGAATGTTGTGTATCTTGTGTATCTGGTCGAGCTCGTTCTTCCCTGGGAAAAGGGGGTAAAGGGCCATGATCTCGAAGAAGACACATCCAGCGCTCCAGAGGTCCATCTTGTAAGAGTAATATCCATCGGTCAGAAGACACTCAGGGGAGCGGTACCAGCGGGTGGAGATGTACTCCGTCAGCGGCTGTCGTGAGTAGACCCCTTTGCAGGAGCCGAAGTCGGCGATCTTTAACGTGCCGTCTTCGTTTACGAGGAGGTTCTCCGGCTTCAGGTCGCGGTGAAACAGCCCGGTGCGGTGCGCATGGTCAAGCCCCTTGAGTAGCTGGTACATGAAGCTCATGATGCATTCCTCACTGAGATACTGCCGGCGCCCCTTTATGAGTTCGTATAGATTCATCTCCATCAACTCAAACACCAACGCAAGACGCCCTGTTGACCTATCAAACATCACCTCAATGAGCTGCACAATGTTGGGGTGGGGCTGCAGCCGCCGCACTGCCTGAATCTCGCGAAGTCGGTTCACTTGCTCCTTGGATTTAAAAGACTTTTTCATGCATTTGATCGCGACGAACTGTTTTGTCTCTATGTTCTGTGCCTTTAGCACCTCACTAAATGTCCCTTCACCTTTTTTACCTAATATTTTGTACTTTTGCATGACAACAACAACAACAACAACCACTTTAGTACCTTCACACTTTTTTTCTTCTTCCCCGACTCAAAACTCTCACTTTATCTGGTTTTGTTTTTTTTTATCTTCTCTATCTTATTATATATATATATAATAACAGGTGTATTTGTATATTAAGAAACAGAGATGCGTGCGTATATTCTTCCCACTACAGAGCCACACAAAGAACGGTTGTAGATTCCGCACACTGACTCACTGACTTACTCACTTGCCCTCTTTCCGCCCGCCGGGAGCAGTGAGACTGACGAGGACGAAAAATGGCGAGGTGCCGCCGGTGACCACACCTCCACTTCTCCTCCTTTGTGAATACCCACGCAGGAATCAGAGATTTCCTATGTGCAAAGCGAAGATAAAAAAAAAGAAGAGAAAAGAGAACGAAATTGAAACAAGGATGAAGGTTTCCTCAATTCATTTCGGAGACTTCCCTTCTACACAGCGACCAGTGATGATGGACAAAACGGGGCTCATTGCTGATTCACGAAGACGGCCGTTTCATATATGTTAAAACAAAATCACTTTTTGCTTCATTAAACAAAGTTTTAGTATGTCTTTTTTTTTCCACTTGTTGTTTCTTGTTTGTTCACTTATTTGTTGACGCTCACCTTCTTCTCTCCCCCCTCTATCTTCCCTGTTTTATGGCCGCTTCCTCACGCAGTCCATGCGTATGACAGCAACAACAACAACACTGGCAGAAGCTGAAAAAAGTGAAAGTTTAGTAAGCACCAGAACGCTGTACTGTTGTGACTGTTCACCTCTCACTTGCACTCCTTGTTATTACTGCTGTCTTACAGGGTGCCTGTTTAGCGTCTTGCCCGGCACTATCATTTCTCCCTTATCTATTTTCATCCTGTGCTGAGCGAATATGGCGGCCCGTCTGCGTGTGCATGGGGCGAATTCATATATTAGTTACGTGCGTTCCTTTTTTTCTTCTGTGCACCACTCTCTCTCTCTCTCTCTCACTGTCAAGCCTCTGTAGGCATGTGCCCGCACCCTTTACTGCCGCGCAGTGCACTCCCTGAAGCGGGGCCCCATAACGAGTGGGGAAGTGCTGCGACAACACACACACACACACACACACACTCAGCGGAAGTTGCAGCAACAACACCGAAGCCAAACAACAACAACAATAACAACAAAACAGACTTCTTTGGTGCCTTTCTCCTCTTGTTCGAAGGGTATGTATGCGTAGATGCGTATATATATACGGGGTTTTTTTCTCTTTCAGTTGTCACCAAACTCCCTCCTCCTGCATCAATGTATTGTGTGTCCTTTTTTATGCGTTCTCCCCATGCGGCACCGCGTGAGTGGGAGCAAGACAGAGGCCTGCGAAACAAGTGAGTGGAGGAGTGTATGGGAAACAAGACAAAGAACTAAGGAAACACACACACACACACACACATACTGACAGAAAGCACGAAGAACACAAGCACCCATTTGTCGTCGAAAAAGAAACTAAAAACGATCGACAATGCCAACAAGAGGCACCGGAAGAATAAGAGAGCCGTAGGGACAACAGGAGAGATAGGCGGGATGAAACAACAAAAACGTGTCAGCCGTGACACGTACCGTCCGACTCCACACGCTTATTACAGGTGCAACCCACTTTTCCTTCTCTCTCTCCCTCTCCATCCCACGCTGTCCCCCTCACACACACACACACACTCCTGCTGCGGAGTAGGTGCATGAAAACGGTTTTGCCAGGTGATGCTTACAGTTCGTTTACTGTTGGAATTTGCTTAGTACAGAGAGAAGCGAGCGGAAAGAAAAAAAAAAGAAAAGGAAACCAAAACACAGAAAAATCAACAACAACTGCTACAAACACAAAAAAAAAACACAAAAAGTGAATTAACAACACAAGAAAAAAAAGATACTGAGTGAATAACAATAGAGCCGACAAGCCGAGCCCCGTTCCAGCTCCTTTAAAGCGTGAAGATAAAACCCTTCCTCTTTACGGGAATCTGGGATGCAGAAAGACCGTCGTACGCGCGCGTGCAGAAGAAGCTAAAAAAAAATCATCAGCGAAGGGAAACAATAAAAGAAACAAAACGCGCAGTCATGGACGTGGTGGTGAGTGTTGAGTGGGGTAAGCAGGGGGAGCGACGGTGGCGGGGGTGGGATACGTGTGCCACGCGAAATTTGCTGATTTTTTTTTTGTTTCGGCGCACAGTACCGTTGTGTCCATATAACAATGAAAAAGAAGTGGGCCCGGCCCCCTGCTGATGGCCAGGAGGCGTGGGGGAGTGGGGGGGAGCTTGGAAACAACAACAAAAAGAAAAAGAAAAACAACAAAACACTGGTGGGCGGGGAAAATAAATCCAATAAAGGTATACATACATAGTGGGTAGGGGAACAAAAGTTTCCGTTTCGTTTTTCCTGCCTCTCCATTACACACTTGCGTTGGTTTTTAGGGTGAGGTGCTCCTCCCAGAACAGCAACAATGCCACTTCAATGTCTTCCAGGGATAGGGTAGAAACAAATAGTCGCTTTGCTTTGCCTTGTCACTTGTTCACCTTGCGCCGGCTATATACTACTATGCGCGTATGCAAGCCGGGAACTCTCACCCTTGTTTTCCGCACCTTCACACGTTGTGTTGTCGAGACGTCCATGACATAAAACAAAACAAAGCAATTTCTGCTCTCAACTTTCGCGGCGCGCCGACGATGGAGCGGGCAAAAATGAAATGAAACAGCGAAGGGACCTCTGAGGGATGACACAGAGACTCCCCGGGAATGCGAGAACCAGAGTTCGCGACTCTTGGACACAACAGCAGAAAAATAAACGATCCCCCTTTCCCCAACTCGGGAGTGCTGGTATATACGAATCACTCGTTACGGACCCTCTTGTTCCTCCTTTATTTATACACCGCTCTTGAGACGTGGAGTAGGTAACAGAACATATGGCAGTGACGTAAAGGGGGCTTGTGACAGGTCCATACATACAATGCTTAGGCCTGCGCGCTCACTTCGCATGTGCCGGATAGCAACGCTGAACAGTAGGACCGCCTTCCGTACAAGGGACGCTGCTGCTGCTGCGCCAGCGGCGGCGGCAGTGGTGGTGGAGTGGCAGTGGCACCGCCTACTTGAGGTACTGTGATTTCATCGAGGTATGCACACCACACACGGCAACGGAACACGTCAAACGCCGCACGCTGAAGACGTCGGAAATCAACGTACGAGCGTGATTCCCTTGCAATGATAACAGTGATCTTGCGGTCGTCTAGCTGGTACATAATATCCTGAATGAATGCGGAACATTTTACCTCTCTTGCAAGCATGCGCATGGTGCAGAGGGCCTCTTTTTCCTTCTCGGCGCGGGAGTAGTGGCGTTGAAGGTCCTCTGGCGTGGCCTTACGGAGCACCTGCTCGCCAATATAGGCTGGGACGCTGGGCAGGGCCTCAACGTGCTGCACGAAGCCGAGGTCCTCTCCACGATCTCCCTCAGTTACGACAGCCTCGCCTACCTGCACATAGAAAGGCGCGTAGAACCTCTTCACGCCGTACTTGAATGCCACAATACCACTGTAGACAACAGGGCTATTCGAACTTACGATCGGCAAAACTTCCGGCATTGCAGTTTTCACAAGTTTTTCCGCTACAGCACTGTACTCTGGGGGAGCCACACATGAGAGAGCAGTGACAGAAGCATTCTCGGTGGGAAGTGACCCAAGAACACGGGCACCGTAAGGGTCATGGCGGTACCTACGAACCCGCTCTGCACCCAGTGTCTTGCGTGGCGCGGCCACAGTTGTTATAGGGACCATTTTTATACGTATCCTGTTTCACTTTGCGTTCACTTAGA
>NW_008826243.1:5573-10367 GCF_000691245.1 Trypanosoma grayi
AAAAAAAAAAAGCAAGAAAAGGAAAACAAGAAAAAAAAACAGAAAAAAAAATTCTTGCAAGTTCACATGCCCCATCTATCTCTAGGGGAATTGGCCAGGGCTTCGCGCAAAGAATCTATTCCATTCTCCTTTCCATCACTCCTATCGACGGTGACAGCGGTGATCTTTCCATTCTCCTCCCCTTCCGTTGCAGTTTCACGACGGTGCGGAGCTTCATCGCAGACCACAATGGTCACCTGGGCTCCCTGTTCCGTTGGCTGCGAGTTGGGTCCACAACAGGGCCACCATCGAATTATTAATTGCAGTTGCCAGGGTGCACCATCGGGTGAGTGGCGCATCACCAAAAACGTAGCGGCTGTTGAGTAGAACGCCACGAGAATATCATCTGTGTAGTGGGAGCGGGAGGCGATGATACAGTAAAAACTGAATGTTACAAGCACAATGGATACGGGACGAAAAAACCAGTGCAACAACGGCCCATATGTCCAGTGTAACATGAGGTTGAGCGTGATTATGATGGTGTGACCACTGAACATGAGGTCTCCGCAGTGAATGGACCCAGACCCCAGCGTTACCACCGTCAAAAAAATGTTTTTTAGCGGATCCGTGATTTCCACCGGCTCCTGGCACTTGTTGTCTGTCGCAGGGTACGACGTCATCGTGATAACAAGGGATCGGAACAACAGCATGACAGAGTACGAAGCCAAAAAGCGGATACAGGCAATTAAATGAACGTCACGCTTTCCAATATCACAGATGTAGCCTCCATCCCAGACACCAAAAAGAAACCGGCTGACAAATGGAATATTGAATGGCATCACCAATTCCGCTTCTCCTTCGTTCTGCCGGTGAAGAAGGTACAGCTTTAGCACAAGAAGCACACTTATTACGTTGAGAATGGCGATACAAACATCTGTAACGGTCTCAAGCCATTCAATTTTTGCGAACAACTCAAAGCCGATGTCCGGCAAAGGACGCACAAGCTTCGGATCTGGCATACGGGCATTGGTCACCAAAAGTGCCGCCGCGAGGATGAAGGTGGATATGAGGAGCACAGGGATGAAGCGAAAAACTTGTGTTTTCAGCGGCAGAGGCCTTTTCAACCAGTGAAGCTCTGTTCCACCGATTAGGTCTCCTGGCAACGCTGCCATGATTAGGCAAAGTTCTTTCTCCCTCCAGAAAACAAACAAACATAACAAACAAGCAGAAAAAAAAAGCGAAAAGAAGTCCAACCAGCAACAAAAAAGGAAACAGCGGNTGATAAGATACACCAAGGGAAGAGCTGTCTGCTCTCACGCATACCCTTGTTGTCGCACCATTCAACGGCATAGTCAGGCTCTTCAAAGTAAACGAAGCTTGGAGGGGAACATGGTGCAAAGAACATGGACGCCAGATAGAATGAAGCGTCAGTATGATCCCTCCCGCGATGCCAGCATCTCTCCACCCCCACCCCTCGCCGCTACAGTGAGAAGAATTCGTGCGAATCAAAGAACACCCACGGGGTTTGCCTCCGGACTGAAACACTCCCCCCTCTCCCTCTCACACACACACACACACACACACACACACTCACTCACACAAGTGAAAAACAACAACAAACGAACAAGAACACAGGAACGTTGCGAATCAACCTGGTAACAGTGTAAATATACGTCCGTTTTTTATGCGGCGGTAGATGCGTCTTGCTGAGGTGCCAAAGTGGTTGTTGTAGTTGTAGTTGTAGTTGTAGTCGTAGTATTGTCATAGTCGGTACTGTTCGAGTTCTCGTTGCCACTGTTGTTCATTGACTGGTTCTCGTACCGCACCTCCCGGACAATGGTAACCGAAGTCGCCACCACGATACACAACAGCAACGTGATCAGCGGCAGAATATGGCCGTAGCGCACCAAGTAGCTGTTTACACTTGATCGCACCCCCGCACTATTAATCATTGAGACAAATGCAAATCTTCTGCACCACTGCGGGGAAGATCTATGCGAAACACGGAACAAGTAAACAAAACAACAAAGACAACTGTATGGCCAATTAGAGTACAAAGAACCAATAGACATTCCCCACTGCTCCCACGAAGCAAAAACGAAAAATATATAACAAAATACCAAAAATCCGAGGGAAAAGGTCAAAGAAACAAAAATAGCTGCATGTGAGCGTTGCGCACTTAAAAAAAAACACCATCTCCACCCTTTTCACCTTCCCAACGCAGCCTCCCCGCCTGTTGCTGCTGCTTCCGCCTCCCCACCACAGTTAAAGCGCTCCGAAAGAATATCTGCGAGAACAAGCGTGCTGTCGGTGCAGATACCCGCAACGCCCGCAGGTAGCCCACCGAAACACCTGCACCACCGATCCCTGTCTAGCAGCGCCGCGACAGGGTACGGCCCTGTCGAAGCGCGACCCCAGAGGGGGAACCACCGCTGGTGCACCGAGGCCGCGTTTAACGCACGCAACAACTCTAGCGTGGCCGCAGCGACTTCATCCACCGGGATCGCATCGCCTGACAATTTACCTCTCTGCCCAAGGTCCTCCACATAAGCCTCGTACCGCTCCAGAATATCTCCCGGGGAGATCAGCTTCGAGAGCACCTGCGCGTTGACGTTGCTTCCTCTTGCGAGAACACAGAGCGTCCGCACTGCGACGTCGTAGGGAAATACCCCATTCATCGTTTTCGTCACCACGCCGTTGCACAACACCTCTGAAGCAAATTCGTCACCAACACCACGACGCGGTGCCTCCTCATCTCCCGCTCTATGCTTTTCTTCCCCCGCTATAAAAAAATACCGATGCAGATTGCTCCAGCTATTGAAGAGATCGGCAATGTAAAAGTAGGGGATGTCGTACGAGACGTGCTCTTCAAGCCATGCCATCTGCTCAGGCACATCGCACTGCTTCAAAACCTCCTCAAAAGTCCAACGCTCATCTGCATCGTCACCGGCATCCGTAGAAAGACGCTCAATCATAGTTTTCAAGAACTCCTCCTGATAGCAGTACTTTTCACAAAATGCTGTGGGGAGTATGTGCTGTTGCATGTACAACTGTGCCTTTAAATTCGCCGCGTGAATCCGCCGAAGGTAGCGCTCGTCAATAAGTCCCTTGTCTTCAACGACGCGGTACGTCAGCCACCCACTGAAAAATCCACCAACAGGCAGTAGAACGCTTCGCCCAGCGGCGTACAGGCGTTCACGCGTCATCTATAGCCCCCTTTTTTTGTTGTTTTTTCACGAGCAAAGACGATAAACGTACAGGAAGAAAGGAAAGCGCCGTAGTTGAAAAGCAAAAAATAAAATAAACGACGGGGAAAGGGGAAACCCCACATCACACAGCTTTCTTCAACCAGAAAAAAAAAGAAAAATAGTAGATTTCCGAACAAAAAAGACAACGACAAAAACAAGTCTTTGCCCATGATTGCATACTACGGCACGGATATTTCCGTATGCACGATTACTTTGTAGCTTGCCGGCGGCAACCTACACCTGACTCGGCATGCACCGCTGAACTTTTGCCAACTGCCGCGCTGCAGACCAGCTCGTGAACTTCCGCACCAACAGAATAGCCAACAGCAGGAAACCAAGTCGCCTTAGAAGGGCAATCCATGCGCTCCCCTTTTGCTTCTTCTTGATAAGCTTTTGACGACGAGAGGCATGCGAAGCATTCCGGTCGGCGGATATCCTCTTTGGTGCTTGTACCCATTTGCCGCTCTCATCCATATACATGCCAGACTTCAGTTGGTTGTACTGCTGACTCATCCCAATGTAGTTGCCCATGAACTGAAGAGCACTTCCAAACGTCGTCTGAATCACCCCTGCAAACATGCCGCACATTTCCAGGAGACGTCCTACTAGCATAAAAGTCATTTGACTGCGCTGAAAGTCCTCCGACATACCCATACCCATACCATACATGCCCATGCCGCCCATACCGAGACCGCCGTACATGCCGCCCATACCGAGACCGCCGTACATGCCGCCCATACCGAGACCGCCGTACATGCCACCCATGCCGAGACCGCCGTACATGCCGCCCGTGCCAAGACCGCCATACCCCAGCCCAGATCCGTAACTAGATGCGTAGCCGGACCCGTAGCGGTTCGAGGTGTCTGCCGTGTTGTTGGCTGATGTAGCTTGTTGGGGGTTGTCCACGGCGTTTTGCTGTGCTTGCACGGATGTCATTGTTGTTGGTTTTGTTGTCGTAATCGACGTTGAAGTTGCTGCAGCACCGACACCAGTTGCAGGGCTTTGGGGCACCAAAAGCCCAGCCCCTGGCGTTACTGGGCTGCCCGGCGGAGACTCCGGCGCGTTTTCCCACGGCCTGGCCAGCTCTGTCATATCCCCCTACTACTATCCTTCACACTTTAAAAAATATATATATATTATTATTCTTTCAACACTGACGCGCCTTACTTGACGTTCCCGTGAAGGCTGACCCTACTAGTAAGATCCCCCCGGGCGGCGCAAATCCACAGAAAGGAAGAGACAAAGCGCATGTAGATGTCTTGTTTTTTTTTCTTGGAAAATCTTCCTAGAATGATATGTGTCATTGGGAGACACACACACCCCTCTCCCAATCTCCTCTTGATTCTCGTGTTCTTGTAGCTGAGAGGTTAATCTCAATTTTGTTAGGGCGGCCAACGGACTGCAGTCTTGTTGACGTGCCATCATTTGCACTTAAATGCATTGTCTCTCATCCTGTCCTTCGGTTCTTTTTCCCTCAACGTTAAACAACGAGTGCAGTTAGTGTTCTCCTTTATATCATATAGTGTTTGTTTTTTTCTTCGTCTGATTTTGTTTCTTTTTTTTTTTT
>NW_008826244.1:0-10350 GCF_000691245.1 Trypanosoma grayi
GTGTGTGTGTGTGTGTGTTTGGCCCTCCCCCCTTCCCACTGTGCTCTGGGTGGCTGTGGGGCGAAAGCGGAGCGCACGCGCGCGGCCAAACAGGCGGAAAGGAATAAATGCAAACGAAGAAGCAAGGCAAGCAAATGGGGGGGAAGAAAGCCAAAAAAAAAAACAAAGGAAAAGGACGCGGTGATTGAGGCGGGGTTACGCAAGGAAAAAAAAACTGTAGAATGATGAAGAGAAAAGGAGGGGATTGTTGTTGTTGTTGTTTTTGTTTCGATGCTGTGCGGAGGGTGGGCTAGATGAACGACTATTTCCTCCTCCTGCAAGGTTGCCCGCCTTCTCTTCGTGGTTGTATCAACGCGCATATCTGTCTGTCTGTGTGTGTGTGGTGGTGGCGGTGTCAACTGGCGTGGGCACACAAGCAGAGACTTCTGACTGTTACCGACTTCGTTCTTTGAGCGCTCCTCTCTCTCTTGGCTTCCCTCCCGCACTGTGCTTCGGTGACCCCCCGCGCGCGCGCGCGCGCAAAATCAAAATAAAAAAAAAAGAGGAAAGGTAAGCACACATCCTTTTTTTTTTACAGTGGAACCCGGCCATACGTGCGTGTTGCACAAACCCACATCGGACCCGTCTTGTCAGTCATAATCAAACGGGCATACACACACACAGACACAGACACAGGCAGAGAGACACTCTGACAACAACAACAACAACAGTGAAAGCGATTGGGCGAACAAGTATGGTGGTCCTTTCATTTCTGGAGAGCATCAAGGACACGGCCTCGCGCATGCTGCCAACGCCGTACATGGACATCATGGAGGATGCCACGCAGCCGCACCTTGCCCTGCCGAAGTACGACGGCGTCGCGTTCCTCTGCGAGAGCGCCGACACCGGCGAGGATACGGCGGTCGACGTGGTGCGTGCTGTGCGCCGCCGCATCACCGACGACGACCCGAAGGTGAAGTACCTGACGGTGCTCGTCCTCGACGCGCTGATAAAGGGCTGCGGGCGGCCGCTGCATCTGGAGGTCGCCTCGCAGAAGGGGCTGCTGCGTGACCTGCAGAACATCGCCACCCACACCCCATGCATCACGGAGAAGGAGCGCATGGCGAAGGAGGCGGCGCTCGCGCTCATTCTGAACATGTCCATCTGGTTCACCGGACACCCCGACGGGCGGGTGTACATTCTCACCACCATCAGCGATGACGTGCGGCACGCGGTGGGTCCCAATGCCTTTGAAGGCATTAACCCAGACACCAACACGCACGTAAATGTGGCGTCAAGGCGGCATCACCAGCACCACGCCAATTCCCGCTCGCGACACGAATCGCGGCGGCATCGCCAACAACAGAATAACCCACAGCAACCTGTTGTGGACGCCATCGGAATCAACTACCCGACAGAAGAGGAGCTCGCTGCCATGCTTGATTGCTGCATGACGCTGGCGGAGTACCTGAACAACGCCAAGGTGCTGCCGGATGGCTCCATTGAAGTGGACGATGTAATACGGGGATTCCGGGAAAAGATACAGGCAGACCACGGGATGCTGACGGTGATGCTCAGTTCTGATCTGCAACTCCCCAACCGCGATGTGCTCCGCGACATCAGCGACAGCCAGAGCAATCTCGTTCAGCGACTGGAGAACAACGGTCGGGCGGAGGAGCCGCACAACGCCGCCCAGCCCCCCACTACAGACGTTGCCGTGACGGAGGAGTACCGCCCACAAGTGGTAGCAGATGCACCGCAGGCAGAAGCGGGGCAGGCGCATAGGGGGATGAGTCCGCCCTCATCGAAGGTTGAGCCCGAAGCGGTGCTGCAGCAGAGGGAAGCAAGCAAAGCAGCGGAGGCCGCACTTGCGGCAGCCGCGCCGAACGTCATAGAAGACTTGTTTGGGCAGGCACCGGGTACNGATGCACCGCAGGCAGAAGCGGGGCAGGCGCATAGGGGGATGAGTCCGCCCTCATCGAAGGTTGAGCCCGAAGCGGTGCTGCAGCAGAGGGAGGCAAGCAAAGCAGCGGAGGCCGCACTTGCGGCAGCCGCGCCGAACGTCATAGAAGACTTGTTTGGGCAGGCACCGGGTACGGAGGCTTCTGCGCCAATGATTGCCAACGAGAGAGAACTGGAAACGGCTGAGGCCAATGTGGTTTCCGAACCAGTGGACGAGCGCGCGACGGTAGAAGAGCAAAGCGAGCCGCAGCAACAGAAGGAACAACACGAAGAATCTCTGACACAACAGGAAGAGCAGCCATCAGTACAACAACAACAACAACCTGAGCAGTGCTCCACAGGTGAGGATGACTTTGATGCTTTTTTGGAGGGGCGCTTGGCCAAGTAGCACTGTTGTTTCACTCTGAGTGANGAGCCGCAGCAACAGAAGGAACAACACGAAGAATTTCTGACACAACAGGAAGAGCAGCCATCAGTACAACAACAACAACAACCTGAGCAGTGCTCGACAGGTGAGGATGACTTTGATGCTTTTTTGGAGGGGCGCTTGGCCAAGTAGCACTGTTGTTTCACTCTGAGTGAGTATAGCCAAATGGGGGAACCCTTTCTTCGATGTGCACAAACACTGCACGGGTTTTTTTTGTTGGTTCGTCGTGTGTCCCAGGCTTTGCTTCAGATAACGGCTCTTGTACTGGTGCCATATTTCGGGTTGTTGTTTTTTTTTTGTGACACCCGTATTGCCTTTGCCGGTGCGCTGCAGCCAGCATCTCTCTATTCATCTGCACCTGTAAGAAGAAAANGTCGTGTGTCCCAGGCTTTGCTTCAGATAACGGCTCTTGTACTGGTGCCATATTTCGGGTTGTTGTTTTTTTTTTTGTGACACCCGTATTGCCTTTGCCGGTGCGCTGCAGCCAGCATCTCTCTATTCATCTGCACCTGTAAGAAGAAAAATGCCTTGGATTTTGCTCCTCTCCACATCTGAAGAGCTGTTTGGGATATATGTAGTTGGTTGTTTGCGTCTGTGTGTGTGTGTGTGTGTGATGTTGCACCTCACCTGTACCAAAATCATACCCTCTCTGTCTCCTTGCCCTCATAACCTCCTGCATCTTCCCCCTGGTGGCAATTGGCTATCGCCCACCCACGAGAGGAAGAAGCAGCAGTATACAAATATGGCGCCCAGCAGCTTCTCGGAAGTGGCCAACACAGTTGAGCAGTTCGCCACGAAGGGGTTGAACGAGCGTGGCTGGCGTCTGACTACCGTCGAGTACGACATTCCTGCCGACCGCCTCACCGTCCACCCGTTCGCCTCGCCGGACGCCGTGGGCGTGCGACTGTCGTACAAGAAGGGCGAGTTCAGAGTGTCCACAGATGTGGACTCTAATCCGAAGGCTACGTGGCGCAACTACCTCCCTACAATCTCGTGGGCCAAGAATGTGCAGGACATGCGGCACGCCTTCGTGCTACGCATGTCGACCACATCACCCGCCTTCCGCTACGCCCTGTTCCACCCGGACTTCACCTTCACGAGTGGGACACAACTTCTGGACGGCTTCTCCACGCACATCACCGCATCGACGCGGCTGTCGCAGCGGAATCAGGTGGGAGTCAGTGCGGTGTATGACCCGAGTCGCAGTGGCCTTAAGGACTACACCATCGCCGCCTCCCGCGTGGGGTGTGCGTCGGTGTTGGGAGGCGATATCGTTGCGAAATACAATGCCACACACGGCGGGGCCATTCACACCCGCATTCCGGTGAACCCGTATGCAAGTGCGGTGCTCCTGGTGGAGAAAAAGCGTGTCATCGTGGGCGCCGAGGCCCGCTCCCCGTGCGGCGCGCAGATGCTGCTGAACGTAAATCTCGTCGACTCGCGTGCCATGCTGGGCATGTCACGTAACATCAGCGACATATGGAAGATCACCATGACCTGCTCCGCGCCAGCGCCAGGCAGCGGTAGCACCACGGCGCCAAAGTTCGGCCTGGTATTCTCCAGCCAGAACGCCTAGATGCAGCCATGAATGTAAATACGGGCATGGGGATTGTATAAAAGAGTTGGGATTGCGGGGGCAGCGTGGCTGCGGTGTGTGACTTGGCGACGTCACGCTGGTGTGAAGGAAAGTCGTTGCCACCTCCTCTCTCATGCAAACACATACACACGAACTAATAAGAAATAAGCATATTATGGGCCTGCCCTGCCTCAGACTGACACGGATATACCCTGTAGAATGGGAAATACAAAGATACACACGCGGCATCATATACAACAATTTGGAGTGTTGCATGAGGCACACTGGGCTTGTTTTTTTTTCAACACTTCGCTTTATCTGCAACTCTTCATCAACAATAAGCATGTCATAAGGAAACATAGTGGTAATGATGGTCTACGTATTCCGTTGCATCGGCCTTTATGTGCGATTCCACACTTAACAGGACATGGACACATAACAAACGTTTGCATCTCTGAGCGTATATACAATCAAGGGCGCATCATTTCTTTGTATACATATATCTCTTCCTTTTTGTTTGTTTGTTTTTTGGGGGCCATTCTGAGGTCGAATGAGAGCGCGAGGATCGTGCTACTAAACAGGAAGTAATCCTTCTGACGGCAGGTCCGAATACGAAGCGGGTAGTTATGGTGGCATCCGACTTGCTGTCGTCGCGGTCGTTTCCCAAGCACAGAGCCACAGCCGCGGATGCAGCAGAGAGAGTGGACGCCCCTACCGTTAGTGGGGACGACATCATGAGTGAGCTGCAACTCCAGCTGCAGTGTGCAGTGAAAAATAATCGTATTCTGCAAGGGAATATCGATACTCTCAAGGCTGTTGCGCACCAATTGGCTGCGCAGCTGGATTTGGCAAACAGCCAGTTGATGTTGCGTGACGAAATGGCAGAGGCACAAGCACTGCGCGGGGCGGATGGGCAGGGGTCTGATACAGTGGCCCTCACCAAGAGCCAGGAGCCCACCGCAACCACGGTCCCTTCTGCTGCCGCTGCCGACTACGAACGGCGTATCGCCGCCCTCCATGCTGCCCTTCAGGCGAAAGACGAGATGCTTCTAGCCCTTCGCCATGAAATGGCACAGCGGGAGGTCGACGCGGCGGCGCTGCTGCGTGCGGCGGTGCAGGAAAAGAACCGGGAGATCCTCGGGCTTATGGACGAGAGAAACAAATGGCAGCGCATTATCGAGGCAGGGCAACACGCCCAGGTCCGGCAGAAGTGAGTCTGTGCGATATACCTGTACTATCAATACGGAAAAAAACACAACAGCCCTGTACATCATGGCACTCATCTATGAGTGTTAGTGCCTACATGCAAGTGTCTCTACGGTGATCTCCCTTCTCTTCCTTTTCTCTTCACTCACCTCTATCTAAAATTTGAATCGTCCCACAGTTCTTCTCACGTAACCGCATTCAAGACTAACTCGCGATGACCTCCGTGGACTCTGGCGCCAAGGTCCTCCGCATGAAGGAGAGCGACGTGCAGAAGCTGCTGGCCATGCACTGCCACCTCGGCACCAAGAACCGCAGCAATGCCATGAAGAAGTACATCCACAGCCGCACGAAGGACGGCACGAACATCATCGACATCCACATGACGTGGGAGAAGCTGATCCTCGCTGCCCGTGTCCTCGCTGCGGTGGAGAACCCGCAGGACGTCACCGTCTGCTCCACGCGCCTCTTCGGCCAGCGCGCCGTCTTCAAGTTCTCGCAGCTCGTTGGCACGTCGTTCCTCGCCGGCCGCTTCATCCCTGGTACCTTCACCAACCAGATCCAGAAGAAGTTCATGCAGCCGCGCGTGCTGCTCGTCACGGACCCGCGCACCGACCACCAGGCCCTGCGCGAGGCCAGCCTCGTCAACATCCCCGTGATTGCCTTCTGTGACACCGACGCCCCACTCGAGTTCGTCGACATCGCCATCCCGTGCAACAACCGCGGCCGCTACTCCATCAGCATGATGTACTGGCTGCTCGCGCGCGAGGTGCTGCGCCTGCGTGGCACGATCCCGCGCAGCGTGCCGTGGGACGTGAAGGTCGACCTCTTCTTCTACCGCGACCCCGAAGAGGCCCTCAAGCACGAGGAGGCCAACCAGATCGCCGCCCCGGTTGCGGAGGTCGACGAGGGCTTTGGCTGGGTCGAGCGCGACAACGTCTGGGAGCAGTAAGACACAGCAGCAGTAACCGCAGGGTCATCAGCTGTTCACCGTGAGGGACAATAACTCATTTTCGTTTTTTCTCACCTTGGTTGGGGGGCGCCGCGCACTCGACGGATTGACATCTCGACAGTGTCTGCCTCTCACCGTCACGGAATAAAATCTTGTTGGAACGGAGTGGTGTGGGATGGTGGTAGTGGTGGTTTTGTGTGTGCAACGCGGTGAGTGTGTCTGTAAATGAGTGCCTGGGCTTCTTTCTTCCTTCTGGTTCTTTTTTTTTTTGTTTCGCTTTGTTTGCGTCTTGCGCATTCCCGCACAAACGCGGCCAAAGCAGGTTTAGAGAGTGCCGAAGGGAACGCGACACCCCAATAACCCGTGAGGGAGGTTGTGCGAAGGAATTCAAAAATCGTAGTGGCTTTCTTTTCTTCGGTTTCCACAGTCCAGCATTCCCATTGAAACGAGAGAGGCGGGTGAGATTCTTTGGTGTTGCTGTTCGTTCGTTCCGCCACTGTCGTGTAGCTAGCTGTGTGGCTTTTTGGGGCACTTTTGACAGGGAAAGCGGGCGAAATTTTTGGAGCTCGATGCAGTGTGATTGCTGCTACGCGTGCTACGCGGAGATCGCCGACGTCGTTGCCACCACAAGGGGCCTCTACCGTCACCAGAGCAAAGGCGCTGGCCCCGGGCTGCTGCATCGTATCTGGCGCGCCCTTGGCGATCTGCTGGAGGAACAGCTCATCGAAAAGCGTTCCTGCATTGTCCCCGATTTCTTTCATGCCAGCGTGAAGAAGCAGAAGGTGGAGTACTATGATGGCACACATACATTCCACAAACCGCAATTTATTCTGCTACCGGACTTCCTCTCCAAGTACCACCTGCAGAATGTTCTCACAACACGCGATGCGCACTACCACGCCACTGTTCCGAATATCATCAGCTACGCCACAATTGCGGCGCTTGCTGGCACCGATAGATTTGTTGTCGAGGCTGCTGTGTGCGACTCTATCCGCGAGATTGGCAAGTATATTGACCGCAATCCCCTCACGGTGCTTAACATCGATATCGGCGTTGCCAACTTGGAGTTCCGAGGCCGCGAGTACCGCGTTAAGTGGTCCGAGGACTTCTTGGAACGCTTCAGGGCGGCAGTTGGCCCGCAGTCGTTCGTGTCACCATACGACCCGCCGACGATGTCATCCCGCGCGACAGGCTGCCGGTTCCAGACAAACTGCCTGTCAAAGGACGGCCTGCAGGCGTCGCTCTCCGACACGGTGGAGCGGGAGAAGCGGATGGCAGTGGTGGAGATGAACGACTCGAAGGGCGGATCAGGGTTTCGCAAGTCGTTTTGGTGAAGGTGCAGCGCACGTCATGTCGATGTGTCGTTACTATGTAGATTCTGAACAAGAGAGAGAGAGAGAGATAGAGAGTCTGTATGTGTGTGTGTGTGTGTGTTTGTGTGCATGTGGCACATGACAGCTCCCAAGGAGGAAATGACGCTCGGAGGTGATGATGCAATAGTGCCTTGGCGGTAGCTTGTGGTGGATGTGGTATACGTTTTGAAGAATTGTTCATGCTCTTTATCTATCTCACTCTCACTCGCTCTTACATTCCACAATTGGGGGGTGGCCTGAAACGTTAGAGGAAACTCCAGCAGAAAGAGAAGTATATGCGACCTTACCACAGCGGTCCCACACCATTGGGTGAGGGAGGGATTCCGATGCAGTATTATAATCAACAACAACAACAGCATCACCATCACCATCACCATCACCCACAACATCCGCAACAGCCCCAGCAACAACAACAACAGCAGCAGCAGCAGCAGCAGCAACACCATCACCTTCACCATCATCAGTACTTCAACCCACATGCCCAGTACCAGGGCATGGTTGCCCCCAATGGTGCTGCCGTTCCCCCGCCGCCACCACCGCAAGCACAATACTACCCGCCACACGGTGGGGTCATCTCCCCATCTACGTACTACAATCATGGCCACCACATGCAGCACCAGCACCGCCAGCGACAGGGGCCGGGTGTCGGGTACGGCAACGTGGGACGCGCAGGGTATAACGCCCCGTACATGCCGGGTGGTAACTACGACATGGGCAGCTACACCGCGCCACAGCAGCCGTATTACCGTGACAGCTACCGTGGGGGCCGTGGTCGCGGCGGTGGGCGGGGCGGAGGTCACGTCCCCGGAAGTGAGAGCCGTGAGTCATACTTCGCTGTGCACCTCAAAGACTTCGCCGAGTTGGAGGAGGCAGGGCGGCGTGACTCCATCCGCGAGTCACTGGACTCGACTGTGCTTGGGAAGATGAATCGTCGCGCGTCATCTGGGACGCTGAAGGTGCTCGCGATCGTAGGCCGGAGCTACCTCGCCGCGTGCATGTCAGTGCCGCACTCTGAAGACGACATCGTTCTGTCGAAGGAAACCGCGATGGAGTTTATGCAGGTGGAGCACGTGCATTGCGACGATGGCTTGCGTTTGGTGGACGTTGAAGACGGCGCCCATGTTGCAAAGCATGTGTACGCCACACTGCGCACGGCCCTGGCGCAGCTGACGGCGTACGACAAGCCGCAGCACGGGGTTGGGGCTGAGACCGAGATTAGTCTCCTTGCACCACCAGGGGCGCCGTTGCTGAAGGACATTGTCACCAGTCGTGCAGTCTTTAACACGCTTTCCGCGTTCCTGGAACGCGATGACGATGAAGCAACAGAGCTGTGGACACGGCTTCTGCTCGAACCTTCCTCCACTGGAGGAAATGAGAGCGCCGACACCTATCCACAGCAGCAACAGCAACAACAAGTTGCATCTGGCAAACTCAACGCTTCTACTCCTCTCCCCTCTTGCGGGGTGGGGCTTCTCTCCACGGCACAGGGAACACGGCTCTTTAGAGTTGCGCTTGCGCATCCAAAGAGACGGGAGACACTGTTCCGCTTGCTCCTCGATGCAGCATCTCCGTCTGCTGTGGTAAATTCAACAACACCGTCTCCAACCTGTGCCGCGGAGCAGCTTTTAATGGCTCTGTTCTCCTGCTCCCTTGCCTCACGATTTGTCTTTGAGTGCTTTGGCCTGGTGGAGGGAACGACGCGCTGCGATGACGAGGTGGATGTGCTCTGTGCCGGTCTGGAGCGCCTCGCTCTGCGGGTTGTATGCAGCAATGGCGGTAGCTTCATGATGACCGCACTGGTTAAAGAACTCTGTCCAAGCCGCTTTGCTGGGGGACAGAAGACAGGCGGGAAACGTGGACGCGATACGGAGGCTGATCGCCAGCAGCAGCAGCAACAACAACAACAGCAGCGCGACGAAAATGATAACAACGAGCAAGGAACAAAGGAGGATGAACACAATAACGATGAGACGGGTGACCGGCCCCCGCACTCGCCCTTAACAAGGGCGAACTACCAGATGCAGGAGGGGCCGTCCGACTGGCGGCTGTTCCGCGCCGTAGCTCGGGCCTTCGTGTCGGGCCCCGTTCCCGGTGACACGGGCGAAGAGGCGGCGACGCTGTCTCGCCGAGTAAAGCTGTTGACGCAGCACGTCGTTGCGTGCCGCGCGATACAGAGCTTCATTCCATTCTTTGCCGACGCTATTGTCCAGGTGGGGATGGAGGCGCAGCAGTCACAGTCTGGCAACGGCGCTTCGCCGCAGTCGGCGCAGTTCTACGACGACTGTGTGAAGATCCTCAGCGAGATAGCGGGCCAGAACGGGTTGTTGGCGAACCATAGTTATGGGAACTACGTGCTGCAGACGGTCATTGATGAGCTGGCGCAACGCGCCGTTCCTGGGTCCCCCATTGCCGAGATGCTGCAAAACGTGTTCGATGCGCTGGCCAGTTCAATCTTCGATGTCAGCATTCAGAAATTCGCCTCCAACTGCGTGGAGACGGCGATTGCGGTGTGCAACACGCTCCCAGACGGCAACGCGCAGGTGCTGCGCTTCGCCACTGCTCTCCTCGGGGAGGGGCCAAGTAGGATGATGCACGTGGCGCTGCACCAGTACGGTAACTACGTGGTGCGCAAGATCCTCAACCGGCTGACAGCCCTGGCGACGGGCGCCGCGGCGGCGACACCGGCGGAGGTGGAGGAGGCGAGCGTGCTGGAGCTGCGGTACTTCCAGACGCTCACGCTGCAGTTCCACCAGCTGCGGCAAACCTCCTACGGCGCGGGGCTGCTTGGGTGGGTGCAGAACCAGCGCGACCGAATGCGCCCTGCGGCAGCACCAGCACCAACAGCAGCTGCCGCCGTCGCCGCTGAGTGACGAGGCCG
>NW_008826245.1:0-4202 GCF_000691245.1 Trypanosoma grayi
GCGCACGCCGTCAACGAGGCTCCGCACTACAGCGCGATTCTGCAGTGCGACGATCGCCTCCGCCGGGCGGCGCCGCGCCAGCAGCGTCTCGTATGGCAGCTTGCGCTTTGACTGCCGCGGCGGGTGGTGGGGACCCTTGTTCATGTCGTACCGCAGCGCCAGCACGTTCAGCTTTGACCCCTTTGCCGTGGCTTCTGATTGTTGCTGCTGCCGCTGACTGACACGCAGCAACGCCAGCGCAAACAGTCGCACAGCGTCGGGCAGGGCGAAGTCCAAGTCTGTCACCACATTACCGGCCCCGGCGTGCTCGATGAAGCCGTAGTACGGTTCGACCCGCCGCTGCCCGCATTGGGCCAAGTACTCCTGCACGACGGGCAGCATACAGGCCGCTAATACTATTGCCTTTACATTGGGTGATCGTAGTGGGGAGAAATAAAGAAGAGAGTTAAAGACAGCGTTGGGGCACAAACAAAGGAGACCCACACTTCCAGTTATTGCTGAGACAGCATGGTGGAGTTACAGAAAGCAAATAGGTGCCAGGGAAATCTCGTGGCATTTCCATCACGCGCGGAGACCGTCGCCCCGCCCATGTTCCTTTGTAAGCCACTTCCCAACCGAAATGTATCTCGCGAGCCTTTAACATCATGATGGAAGATGGGTGTTGACTTTCCTCATGTCCGATGGCGCCGCTTTTGTTGTGCAGACATTATTCCTCTTGGTATTCCTTGCTTACTCTTCGGTGCCACGGTGAAGGGGAAGAAGGACAGAGAATGCGGAGTCGTCGCAGAAGCACAGGCCGCACACGCGCAAGCACATAAGCACACACACACACACAGAGTCACTTACGCACATGTGTTGGGTTGGAGGAAGCAGTGAGAACGTAACGGACAGCGCACTCCACTGGACTGATATAATAATAATAACAGCAATATATATATATATATATATATTGTTGACGAAGTGGAGCAAGTGTGACGAAACCGACAAGGAAAAAAGAAACACAAGGAGGCACAGAACAACCGCACTCAGTTCACTATTTGTAATCAACATCATCATCATCGCAATGGCTGTCGTGTGCTACTGCCACTCCTGCGCCACGTCTTCATGGCTGGGTGGCCCTATTTCTACCAAGGTCCCTTCCCCCTGCCGTCTGCCGTCACCAGACCCCACCTCCGTTCAGCCTTCCTTCCGGCATCTCAGTAACGCCCGCACGCAACCACACAGTCAGCATACGATGGGAGGGGGGGAACAGCGAAAGAGCGAAAAAAAAATGGAGGGAGTGAAGGACGTTACGACTGGAGCTCTGCCTCGAGTGCTCGCAGCGCTTCTTCCTCATCGTACTCCTTCTGCTGCGCCTTCGTCTTCTGCGGCAGCACGCCGGTTGGAACGCTCGGCATCTCCGGCAGTTTCTCGGTCTTGTGTTGCTGCTGCATCTGCTGCACACCGGTGTCCTCCACCTCCTCCATGAGCTCCGCCATGAGTTCGTCCTCGTCGACCACCCCTGTGTCGAGCGGCTGCCGCAGCGCCTCGCTGATGGTGTTGGCCTTGTCCATCTCCTCCATAAGTTCCTCCATATTCTCCTCCACGCGATCGGCGTCCATCTTCTTGTTGTTCATCTTCAACACCTCCTTCGCCTGCTGCTGCGCCGCGAGCACCTCACTCGTCATGTTCTGGTTCTGTATGGACCACTTCAACGACTCGAGGTTCTGCCTCTGCGTGGCGATGCCCAACAACTCTGTCTCCAGGAACTTCTTCCGCTTCATGCACTGCAGTGCGGCGGGTTTATTTTTATTTGCGAGAAACACCTTTGCCTTGTTCAGCTGCTCCTCTACATTTTTCTCCAGCACCACCTCGCGTTTTTCGAGCATTCCAATGGAGGTCTCCAGCTTCTCGATTGATTGCGGGCCGTCACTGCCGCCCGTCCGTGATTTGTCACGGGGCTTCGCTTGCTTGTCGCCTCTGCCGAAGAGACGGCTAAACATCTTGTCGTCGGTGTCCAAGTGCTAACTTCTTTTTCTCCCGCGTGCGTGTGTCCACGAAGGGGGGGGAAGGGAGTGGCAACACGTCAACAAGCGAGAGTGCACAGGGTTGGGGGGCACGAGCAAGGAAGCAGAAGGAGAGAAATAGAAAGAAAGCGTGTGTGTAAGTGTTTGTGTGTGTGCGGGAGAGTCACGGGGGGGAGAAGCGCCCCTCATCGGCGCACGCAAAGGAGGAAGAAAGCATCCGTCGTCAGGTGCAGAAACAGGAGGTCGAAAGATCATACCAAAAAAAAAAGGAGCACAGCCGCCGTCGGGGGCGGCAAGGCCACACCCTTTAACTTTGCTTAAATTAGTTCTCTCTTTCTCTCTCTGCGTTCCTCTTCTTATTGCCCTTAATGAAGCCTACTCCTTTCCTCGCATGTCTGTGCGTGTCCATCACGCCGCCGCCGCCGCTGCTGCTGCCTGCGCGGGGAACTCCGCCTCGACGCTGCCCCACTCGCGCGGCCGCGTGGGATGGCACAACTCCAGCACGACCTGCACGACCTTCTCCTTGTGGATGCGCACCTGCCGCGCGGAGTCGCGCTCGCGCAGCGTGACGCAGCCGTCGTTCTCGAAGTCGCACGTGACGCAAAACGGGATGCCGAGCTCGTCGACGCGGGCGTACTTCTTCCCAATCGACGCTCCGCTGTCGTCGGTGCGGGTGGAGATGCCGTGCAGTACCATGTCGCCACGGATCGCCTCAACTGTCTTCTGCAGTTCTGGCTTCATGAGCAGCGGGAATACCGCCACCTTCTGCGGTGCGAGCACCGGCGGCAGGCTAAATACGGCGCGCTTCTCATTCTTGGCGCTCTCGTCGCGGCGCACCCAGTAGCTCTGCTCGAGCAGCGCGTAGAGAATGCGGCCGACGCCAAAGGATGGCTCAATCACGCTTGGGATGTAGCTGCGCCCCGTCACCTTCACGTCTTTGTAGTCAAACTGCACCATTGCCGGCGTGATCGTCGCGGTGAAGCCACCAGTCGTCGTGATCTCTGCGCTGCCGCTAGCCAGACGCTCACTGAGCTCCACGCAGGCCGCCTCGGGGGCGGTGTTTAGGTACTCCATCACCTCGCCGGCATTCTTGCCGAACGCCTTGCCAATGACGCCCTTCTGCAGTTTGCGCTGCAGCTGGCGCTCGGTGCGGGGCTCCGTAAACTCCTCACGGGCGCACAAGTCCCTCTTGCTGGCGCTGCTGTGCTGCGTGAGGTCGTACGCGCTGCGGTCGGCGATGCCGACACACTCGACCCAGCCGTACGACGTGAGCAGCTCAGCGTCCCAGCAGTCCTGTGCGTAGTGTGCCATCTCGTCGCGTTGGTGCTGACGGAAGCGGATGTGGCGAATGCCGACCGCCTCAAGAAAGAGCGCCGTGCGGGCGATGAAGTATCCGAGCGTCTCGTTGTCAATGATCTTCTTTGCAAGGGCCTCGCCAATGGTGAGGCGAATGGGATCGGCATTCGCCTCCTGCAGCTCTCGCTGCCAAGCCCAGACCTCCACGTCCTTGACGTTCTCGAACTTCTCATGCTTCTTGTCGTTGGGGTTAACGAAGTGCTCGATCTCCGCCAGCGTGAACTCCCGCACACGGATAAGGTTCGCGCGCGGCGCGATTTCGTTGCGGAACGCGGTGCCGATGCAGGCGCCGGCGAATGGCATGCGCTGCGCGTTGCCGGAGTCCATGAGGCGCTTGAAGTTGAGAATGATGCCCTGCGCGAGCTCTGGGCGCATGTAGCCGACGCGGTCGCCCTCCGGGCCGATGCTCGTGGAGAACATGAGGTTGAATGGGAACGGCTCGCTGAGGGGGTTGCCGCGGGGCGACGTGATGCTGTAGCGCTGCAGCACCTCCTGGATCTCCGCCGGCGTCATGCCGGCCGCGTGGGTGTGCAGCGTGTGCATCTCCTGCGCCCGCCCCGGCGGCAGCGCGGGGTCCTTGAGCTGCGCCTCGCTGTACTCCTCGAGGAACTTGTCGGCGCGGATGCACTCGCCGGTCACCGTATCGCGCACCATCACGTCATTGAAGCGCACCACGTGGCCAGACGCCTTGAAGACCTCCTCCGGCGTCAGGCACGTCGTGTCCACCTCGCACATACTCTCTTCAAGCACGAAGTGCTGCCGCCAGTAGGTGAGCAAGTTGGCCTTCATGGCGCACAGCGGCGGGCCCATGTCATACAGGCCCGCCGCTCCACCGTACGG
>NW_008826245.1:4315-10350 GCF_000691245.1 Trypanosoma grayi
TGTGTGTGTGTGTGTGTGTGTAGGTGGTTGTGAACAGCGGGAAAGGAAATCGGGAGAGAAGTTTATGCGCGTCTCCATGGCAACAGCAGCAGCGCGAGGGGCCTGGAAGGGTGGCAAGGGGAAGTCCGCGCCTCTCCTACAACAAGCAAGGAAATCCCCTCATTGACAACCTTACGTATACCATTCCTTCCCTCACTCTCCGCTCTCCGCCCCGCACGGCCTCAATCAACGCCCCTCTTCACTCCCTCGGCAATTGTGCTGATGTGTGTATAGACACGTCCACAAATTTAGGGCGCGAGCAGCCAGGCACCGTCGGGGTAAAAGGCGAGCAGCGGGCCACGCACCCCTAGCAGATGCCGCAGCGGGTGCTGTGTAAACTGCGCCACGCTTTCATTCGTGTTGCGCAGTGACGCGTCGATGCTACTGCCACCCATCAACAGCGCCGCTCGCTGCCCCAGTCCACGCCGCACGCGGCACAGCGCGAGGACGCACTCCGTCTCCAGCACTGCCTGTTTCCGCTGCTGCCGCCGTCGCTGCCACACCCGTGTGCACTCCCCCGAGGTGTCCGCAACGAGCATGGCTTCTTCGGCCTCCTCACTGTTATCCGCAGCGGCAGCAGCGCCATCAGCACTTTTCCCGCGGTCGATAAGCACGGGTGGAAAATCCAGCAGCGCGACGGTCTCCCCGCCGCTGACATTCACCACCGCCCCGTTCACCAATCCCGCCGTCACGACGCGCTCGTGCAGCTGCACAGCGCACACCGCGTCGTCCACCGCAACGAAAAGCTTCGTGCTGAACTCTGGCGCCTGATAACACGCCACGCTCGCCCCGTGCGACATCACCAGCATCGTGCGGCCGCCGCGTGCGGTGCCAACAGCAAGCGGCGGCGATGGCACGAACGGCGGGAGCGGCGCGACGCCCTTCGCCTCGATGCAATGCAGCACCTGTAGCGTTAGCCGGCCGGAGCGGGTATCCCCGGTGGGCTGCAGAACCACTACCGAGGTGCAGCGGCCAATGGCGAAGAGAAACGTCTCAGCCATGACGGTGCCGTTGGAACTCCAGCGTACTTCGACGAGGTCGAGCTCGCGCTTCAGCAGCGTCGCGCCACACACCTCTGCAGCGACGTTGGCGCAGCAACCGGCAACGGAATTGACAGCCACTTTGCGCGGCAGCACTGTGGAGACCAGGTACCTTCCGCGAATGAAGGTGCAGAGACCCAGTGTGTTGTTATCTTGTCGGTGCAGAGGGACGGGGAGCCAATCCATCGACACGCCCACGTGCCGTCCAACGTACACGCTGTACTTGCGTGTGGGGAGAGCACCGCTCATAATAGGAAACCGCGAGGAGGAGGAAGAGGATGAGGCGGTAGTAGCAATAGCACCAGATCTGGCCTTGCCATTCCTACCACCACCCATGTTGATGGGGCAGCGCCATATGTCGAGCCGTGTGCAGCTCTCCTCCTCGCATAGCACCGAGAACCATAAGCCCACGTCCGGCATCGTCGGAACGATGCGCACACGGAGGATACTACCACACGATGTGAGGCCAGCGAACCCCTGCGGGGTACGACAGCACTTGTCAGGAGCAACCGTGAATTCTTTTATGTTTTCGTGGTCAAACACACACAGCGGCTGGGAGGCCACGGAAGTTGGACGCTCAGCAGCCATTTTTGTGCCGGGCTGAATGTGATGGAAGAAGCGCACCACCGGGCCGTTGGCAATTCGTTCCAACCTCACTTGCCGCGCTCGGGCCCCCTCGCTCAACTCCAAGCTCTCTGTCTGATCGTTGCTGGAGACTTGACCCTCCTTTTGCACCTCGTCCTCCGTTGCTACTTGTGTTGATGTCGGCGTTAATATTTTGGGGGTGTCGTGTGGCGATAATTCTTTCGGCATGTCATGTGGAGGCGATTGTGGCAGTGGTGGTGTTGCCGGTGGTAACGCTTGTGGCGACAATTGCAGCACTTCCACCGGTGGTGAGGCTGGCGTTGCTGGTTCCGGTGCAGGCGTGTTTACCGGCGTTTCTGCTCCTTTTGGTTCCGTCGTCGCCCGTGCTGTTTCCGCGGAAGGAGTGATGATGGTGGCGGCCGCAGCAGCAGCAGCAGCAGCAGCAGCCCCTGGCCGGCCACGGCCGCGCCTTGGTCTTTTTTCGCTCGATTCATCGTCGTCCCGCGCCTCTCGTTCCGCCTGTGTCTTGCTGTGACTGCTTGTAATGTTGCTATTGCCGTTGTTGATGTTTTTAAGGCTGCCGTTCCCCGTGCTGCTGCGCCGCGGGGGCCGTCCCGTCTTCCCGCGGCGGGCGACGACGTTCACGGACTTTGCGAATCGCCGCGCGAGCAGCCGCTCGGGGTGCCCCTCCACCTCCACCTCCTCGGTGTCCACCTCGTAGCGCTCCGGCAGCGGCGCCGGGCCAACGAAGCACAACGGGTGCCGCGCAAAGCACAGACGCCGCTGGTGGTCAGCGCACATGACGCTGTCGTCCGCACTTTGCTCCGCTGCGACGCGACAGATGTTGCACACGTCCACGCCGCCGTCGTACTCGCTGTGGAAGACCGCAAATGTAATGACGCGGTCACAGCCGTCGCACTGCACGCATTTCACATCCGCCCCCAGCTGCGGCCGTTCTCCTGGGTAGTGCGCGTTGAGGGACTCATACTTTTGAAAGAGACCGTGAGCTGCCATACCCCAATCGGCGCAATATTTCTCATCATCATCATCATCGTTGCCAATGGATACACAGGGAGTGAGGGGAAGCAGTGATGAGAGAATTGGAAGAGTGAGGTGAGGTTCCATGACACAAGCAACCCTCCCCAGTCAAAGAAGAAGCATAGCAATACGCAAAGAAAAACGAAAGAAGAATGAGTAGAAAGGGGGGAAGTCACGGTGCAAGGGATGGGTTAAATGAAATAAGTAGTCACATCGCTCGTTTCTCCATCCTTGTTGCTGCTTCGGTAAGCCTCCCACCTCCCCACCCTGCACGTAAGCGTCCGACCAGGCGAGCTTTGCAGGGTTGTTCCCCCCCGCCAGCTGCTGTCGCTTGCGTTGTCGCCACTTATCTGGTGACAAACTTCCCTTCGTCACCGTATGCACTGGAACTGATCGTTTCATATAGACATCCCACCTCGACTTGGTCAAGCTCTAGAAGGAGCACAGACCGTACTGCTTCCTTGTCCTCGTCCTTCTCATCCACCATATTCATTCGTTCGGCGGCTTTTTTTTTTCGCGCAGCAAGCTCAGCTGCACACCCAGCTGCTGCTGCCGCTCCGTGCAGGCGAGAATCTCAACCTCAAGATCGCGACACTTCTCTAAAGCCTTCACCATGCTCGTAGCCTCGAGGCGCTCGGACTGCAACTTCTTCTGGATGTCATCCTTTTCCTTCCGCACGGCCGCGAGCCTATCCTGAAATGTAACGAGCTCCTGCATCTGGAAGACAGTGAGCAACGCCTGCAGGTCGTGCGGGAGTGCCGCGGGGACACCAGCCGCTGATGTCCCCGCGCCGGTCTTATCACTGTTGTGCTTGCCGTTGTTCACCACCCCCGGAACAGACACAGCAGCCCGTGGCGCCGGGCGGTCTGTCGACACGATCATGTCGCCGACGCACCGCCGTGCCGTACTCGGCCCCACCGATATGACGGGCTCGTCAAAGGCGAAGCTGCACGCCGGGGAACCCGCCTTCAGCGCCTCCACGCACTCCGTAGGAACAGTGATGTGGAAAAGGCATTGTATCACGCCCGCACCGTCGACGAACGCCCCGTCTATGCCGTTCTTTGATAGCACGACGCTAGTGGCTCTGAACTGCATAAACGGCAACGCCTGTAGCAGCAGCTGGGACCGCACGCCTGTCGCGCGACTGGGCCTCTCGGGGCCGCACGACAGCTCAACGCACACCACAGTCCCCGCTGGCGGGGGCGGCACCAGCGTCACGCGCGAGAGGCGCAGCGTGAGTGGCAGAATCTCCTCCACTACGGCGCAGAACGACAACTCGCCACTCGTATGGCGGCCGTCGTGAAGCTCCTGCGTCACGACAGGATCGCCAACGCCGTCACCCGCTGTCGCGGCTAAGAGGTGCGGTAGCTGCATGTGGCACATGCCGACGAACCGTTCCCCCCCGCTGCAGTAGCACTCCACCACCATCAGCGGCCTTGCCATATCGCCTGTCACGGTGCACTCGAATCGGCGGCACAACGACCACGACGGGTTCGACGGCACGAGGCATGCGTCGGTCTCGAATGTGGTACGGTCGAACTTTCCCCGAATGAAGTACGGCGGCGGGTATACCGCTGCGCTGATGCGACGCGCGGTAAACGCGGACAGCTGCACCGAATAGCACAGCTCGACCGGTGCCGCCATGGCAACACAAACTTACTGGCCAAGGGGAGACAGAGAGTGCTTGTGCGTGTGTGAGAGAGAGAAAGGACAGGCAGCACGCCGAGTGGCGAGGCGGAGCACACGCACACACGCGTCCACACACACACACTTCCTCTCATCTCTCCGCTACTCAAGCCTCTCCCATCATTCTTGTGGTTGTTTTGGTAATATTGGTAGTGGTCGTTTTGTTTTTGTGCGCGTTCACCATCGATGCATTCGTGTAGTTAGTCTACCAAAAAAAAAAAAACTATACGAACGACCTCAGGACGTCGCTTATTGCTCCGAGGCACACAGGGCAGGTTGTGCGCCCCGCGACGCACACTTCACAGAGCACGCGGTGGCCGCATGGTACCGTGATCATGAGAGGCCGCTCGGCATTCTGGCACGCTATACAGTACCGAAAAACGGCCCTGTGGTCTCTCCCGCGGGGGTCCCTAACGACGAGGGCGGTGGAGGGCGGTGGAGGGTCTGCGGCGCCGCCCTCCGCCTCTCGTCCCATCAGCTCGACGCGAGCACGCAGGGCACATACCTCGCGGTGCCCGTCGCAGAGCTCCGGGGCAATGATGTTGTTGCAGTGGGGGCACTTAAACTGAAGGAGTGCGTCACTGGTGACACGGCACAGCGCTCTTCGCGGCTCACGACATATGGGGCACGTGTCCAGGGCCTTGGCGCACTCGCCGCAGCACGACACGTGGCCGCAGGGGAGAAACGCGTACAACCGCCTTGCCTCCATGCATACCACACATAATTCTTCGCCATCACACATGTCTTCATTCCCTCCCTCGACGGCGGCGGCGGCGGCGGTAGTGGCGGCAGTGGCGGTAGTGGCGGTAGTGGTGGTAGCAGCAGCCACCGCCAGATTGGGCAGCGGCGGCGCCTGCTGCATCTTGCGTCGGACATTGGCGCGGCAGGCCTCGCGGTGCCCGTCGAGCAGCGCGGGGTCCAACGTCCTACCGCACACATCGCAAACAGCCGGACCCTCCGGCCGCCAGATCCCGTAGCGCCCAAGAAACGCATTTGATGGTGGCGCCCGACTGTGCTGCCGCCGATGTGGTGTGGATGTGCGAGCCTCCACGCAGTCGTCAAAATAGCAGCAGCAGCAGCAGAGCGTACCGCCCATCCATCCAATGGTCTTCAATGTCCCAAATCACCACTCTCTTTTGTGTTGTTCCTCCGTTATGTCGTTTTCTTTTGAAAATTGTTCTCCTTTTCTCGTTGTGTTTTTTTCTTCTTCTGCAGCCGCTNCCCATGCCCATCACAAAATGGGAAGAGTCAGCACGGCAGACGAGCGAAAGAAAAGACAGAGGCCATGGGAGAGAAGCCCAAAATTCCTAAGGGAAGCCAACCCACGTCCTCGCTCCTGTCCGCAATGGTGTCAACTCTTCTCCCCGCAACAGCCCACTTCTTCTGTTTCCGCCCATGTTGTTGTTGCCGTTAACCGTTCTCCCCGTCGCATTCACGCCGAGAGAGTGGCGCAGCGCTCCTTGATCTCTGTTGCCTCCTTCCGCAGCGCGTTGAGGATGCGGCGAAGCTCCACCACGCGGTTCTGCGCGACGCTCACCTTTGCGCGCATGCTGCTCTCCGCCTCCTGGCACGCCTGTGCGTCGCCGCGGCGCACGCCCTCCAGGTAGGCGCGCAGCAGGCTGCCGTCCGTCTCCGCCTCGTTTCGGC
>NW_008826246.1:0-10318 GCF_000691245.1 Trypanosoma grayi
ACCTAACACAAGCACACACAATGAAGCATGCAAACTGATTCACGCGGAACGTCCAACGCCCACCCAGGTGGTGCTCGAAGAGTGCCCCGCCAAGAATGCTACCTATGAGCGGCCCAACACCAAGCACCATCGCACTAAGAAACCCAACAGAGTAGTGCGACAGCGACGGGGCGAACACGCGGCGCCCAAAGTGCATCCCAGAGAGCCACATGAGGACGAGGGCAAAGCCGTGCAGCGGCTCGAGGAAGAGCACGAGCCAGCGGGTTTGTACAGTAACGAGTAGCCCAGCACACGCACCACCTACATAGCCATCGACGTGAACATCAGCTGCCTGTCGTTGGCGAGCTCGTGGATATATGTGGAGCACTGCAACAGCGGTATCTTGACCACGACGGTTCTCATGACGGAGATGCCGAGGAGGATCGACGGCGCGTCGGTGGAGTTGAGGAATATGAGCAGGGGCGTGCTGCTGAGAGTGCAGCCCATTCCCATGAAGCACAGGGCAGTGAGGAACACAAGCCGATGCCGGTGCGTGACGACTTAGCGCACCACTCTCGCATAATTCATTGTGGCGCACTGGGGTTTGTCGTCCAGCATAATCGTGAAGACGATGGACATGGCAAGAAACATGCCAGCAGTATAAAGCATGCCCAGCGTCCACTAACCCCCTCACCCAATGAGCGCCGAAGGGATCAACACCCCCACTGCCCACCCGTACGAGCGCATTGTGTCCCACTGCGCCTTGCGGTCGGGCGGCTGGATGGACATGGCGCGCTGGCCCATGAATGGATCCATCAGTATGCGGTAGACATAGTGCAATACCATCATGAATGTAATGATAGGTTTGGAGTTGGAGAGTGTGATAACTGTGAAGTGAATCGCGGATCCGACCGCACTACAGAGGTGTATCGTCATGGCGCAGTGGTAGCGAACCGCGAGGTTTGACAAGGGCGGAAGCAGCAGAACAGTGTAAAGTGGCATGACGGCGAGGATTGCCCCGACACTGAACAGCGTGAAGCCCTTGCTCTCCAGAAGAAGGCCGTAGTACGGAGACGACGAGAGGCCCATGCACATGGCGAAGTAGCCGGCCTTTGCACACACATTGCCGGCCAAGATGGACACCTCAAGCGACTCGCCATCGGTGGCGGGGGCGAGACGCACTGACAGATTCCACAACGATGGAAGCATCCGCGAAACCGTTTCGGTTTTCCACGTCATGCGTGGCGTCACTACTGGTGCTATTCGGAGTGTCATCTGCTCTGCGCATGCTCGGGTCTACCTACACCTATGAAATAGAACACTTGCGGAACGCAAGCCTTCTTTCGGTCTCTCCTTTATTGAATTGTGACACACCACTGTGTGGTGTGTGCATGGATGTGGGCTACACGTGGTTCTTTTGCGTGTGTGTATATGCATGTATATGTATGCGTGGTAACTGAGAGGCACATAACGGAAAAGAAGTGTGTAGCACAGGACAGTAACAGCCGCAGGTAGAACTGCTGACATAAACAATACGGACAAACAAATCACCTTTTCGTCCATGCACGTAGGCGGGGTTACCCACTCGTCAGAGCGCTTCACTTAAAGTGCTTCTTCATGAAGTGCTGAAATGCCGCAGTGTTCTGCGCGTTGTTTTGCACCGCCTCCCACTTGGCTTTTTTGGGTTCACGCTTTTCCTTACCAGTAGCGGCGACGACACCGCGCTCCCGCCACTCCCGTCTTCGAAACAGCACATCATGATTGTAGGAGGAGACACCACCACCACCACCACAGTTACTGCCACTGTTGCCACCGCCTATGTCAGTCGTGCGTGCAGCGGCAGTACCAACTCTTTCTTCTCTTGTCCGCTGTTTTTCAGAACGCATCTGCTCGATGCGTCTTCTCTCCCGCTCCAACTCCGCCACATCATCCTCGTCATCGGACTCACTTTCCTCGGAAGACGAGGCCCTTGCACGAGCTCTGTTACCCTCATCCACAGCCTTTTCTGCATCGGTACGGTGCACATCGTCTGTGCCGCCTATCTCGGACGGCGGCCTCCTGTCAGCGTCCTCATCCACGTCAGCAGCAACCGAGGAGGACGGCGGCGGCGGCGAGGATGGCGTTGCTGGCTGCCCCTCCACAGTGGTGCGGCGGCGTTTGATGCCCACCTGCGCCGGAAGGCTCTCCTTGTGTACGACACACCGGCTCATTATAGGGACTCCTGCGCTTCTCGGTGTCGTCCCTTGTTTCTTACCCTTTTCTTTCTTACTATTCGTCTCCTTTCCCTGTTTCCAGTCGATGACGCTCGCGTACCTTTCAAGAAGAGTAACCGCAGCACCGCAAGAAAGCGAAAAGGAGCAGCGCCACCTCAAGAGAGAAGGAACCATGGAAGCACAACAACAGCAGCGGCAAAAATGAAGGGGATACCACAACCCGAGAAGTAAACAAAATAAAACAAAAAAAAAAGAGCACTCTTGTGGCAGAAAGAAGAGGCGCACCACACCACAACTCGCTTGATACCTCCAGTATGCCGTTAAGCTGTTGTCTGCAAAGGAGGCGGCGTTGAAACAAACTGAAGCTCTCGCCTCTCCAGCAAGTCCTCCAGCGAGTCCCTGTGCAGCGCCGCGGCGTTGGTGGGCGACAGGCACATTTCGAGTACCTTGTTGTACCACCGCATCACCACGTGATGGGCATCTAGCAAAAAAAGCACCAATTCAAACACTATTTTTTTCTGTATGGATACAGTAGCTGCGTACATCCGCTCACGCAAAGAGGCATCACGCCTCATTCGAAATTCGGCAGCCGCCGCCGCCTGCTCTCGCCGTCGCTGATCAGCGTCAGGGTCGAACACAGGCAGAGCCGTCGCCATCCTTGTTGCTGCTGCCGCTGATGCTGGCTGCGGTTCCTGTGCTGCCGCGGGGGAGAAGATACACTCTAGCTGTGCGAGGTAGCGCTGCACACCCGCGTAAGTGTCGATGGGGCCGAGCCCCGCCACCGCGCTTCGCACGAACATATTCACCCGGTTGAGTGGCGCGCCGTAGAGGCGATTCAGTCCGCGCAGAATATCAATGCTGCGCCCTACCAATGCCAACTCGCGTGGCACCTCCTCTTGATTAGCTAGTAGTGTTTTGGCGCGACTATGTGCGGCAAGTTGCATTTGACGGACTTCCTCTTTTGTAACCTCGCCGATCTTGCCGCGCCGGAAGGATTCGTACGGCTTTTGCAACTGTATAGAGGCAAACATTTCCGCGTCAGTAATGCCCCATGACCCGACGACCTTCTTTACGGTCTCAATATCCTGCGACACAATCGACTTGAAGAGCAGCGCATACTCCATACGAAACCGCTCCGTCTCCGGGCAACAGAGACCGAAGTCCAGCAGCACGACCTGAGGATTCTTAAACTTCCCCATAAGCGGCTTTTTCGACCCATTCCGCCACGCTTCACTCGGGGAAGGCCGAACCAGAATGTTCGCTGCGTGTGGGTCGCAGTGGACAAAGCCGTGCTTGAAGATCATGTCCCCAAAGGCGTCAAATATGGTGCGCAGAACCCTAACTTCATCAAAGTGCTCGCGTACTGTATCCACATCTATGAGCTTTACAGCATCTATCCACTCCAGCACCAGCATGCGTGGAGTGACGAACTCTTCATACACCATTGGAACGTACACGTTTGGGTGTGTGGCGAGGTCGCGCCGAATACGTGCCGCGTTGCTCGCCTCGATGGAGAAGTCCACCTCGCGACGAATGCCCTCCACGACGGTCTGACGCGCCCACGCCAGTGGGAGGTCAAAGAGGGCACCAATCGCCCACGTGACAAGGCGGTACGTCTGCAGGTCCCAGAACACCTGGTAGCGAATCTGCGGCTTCTGTACCTTCACGGCAACCTCAACCGGTATGCCGTCTGGGGTCGGAGGCCGCAGCCAGGCACGATGCACCTGCGCTATCGAGGCGGAGGCCACCGGCACCGGGTCGAAGCGCGTGAAAAGCTCCTCCACGGACTTGCCCGTTTCCTCCATGATGATGCGCCTGATATCTGCCACCGGCACCGACGGGGCGTTGTCGAGCAGCACCTTGAGAACCTCCATGTATTCGCGTGGGAGGACGTGGTTCAACGCGTTGAGTCCCTGCCCCAGTTTGATGTAAAGCCCCTCATTCTGCAGACACACACTCAAAACGGCCTCGGCTGCCGTGCGATGGAGGTCCGCACACTCCTCAGGTGTTGTAGGCGACGTCGTCTTGTACAGGTAAGCGATGCACGCTGCCGTCTTCACGGCTCGCAGCGAACGGGTGAGCGAGTTGGCCGTTGCGCAGTCCACACACGCAATACCTGCTGCCGTCACGGCCGCCCCCACAAGAAACCGACGCCCCCACTTGTGTGCACGCGATGGGGCAGCAGGAATCGCACGGTGGGGGAAAAGCCGCATGATCAAAAAACAGATGAGGAAAGAGGGTGGGACCCTCTTTCCTTTCGGCTGGAGATGGGCAAAACAAAGAAGCGGGAAAATGATGTGCGAGTCATTAAACACCCCAAATGAAACAACAAGATTGAGAATCGCCCCACACCACACCCAGCGAGGTATATCAGAAGACATAAATAAAGCAAAACTCCGCTCCACTGCCCGTGGTTTACGTTCTTCAGGCGCGCAATGCTTCCTCCACCAAGGCCAAACCTTCGGCAGTCTCTTCTACCTGCACCATCTCCACATTAAACAGCACAGAACACGACGCACAGCGTGATGGGCTCGACGGGTACACGCACTGCCCCGGCCCCACAGCATCCATCTCACTCACGCCGCGCTCACCTCCTCCATTTTCTCCGCCTTCGGCACCGTCAATTGTAACGACATCAGCTACCTCAGTGTAATTCACCATCCAATCGCAGACGGCGATGCAGATACGAAACAGCGCGCACACGACCGTCATGGAAAGCGCGGTGGCACGCAACATTCTCCTCGCCCCCAGCACACCGTAGAGAAACCCGCCCATCACGTTCCCCAGAATGGAGCCAACACCGAACATACCCACAGTGAGGAAACCCATGGACGAAGAACTCAAATCCGCTGGGAAGCATCGCTGCACTAGGCTTACGCCCGCCAGCCACATGGCACCAAAGGTAAAGCCGTGAAGCGGCTCAAGGAAAAGCACCAGCCACGGGTTGTGCAGCACAGAGTAACCCAACACGCGCACCACCCACGCCACCATCGCAGCAGTCATAAGCTGCACTTCCGTGAAGCGGTCCAAGAGCCACCTCGATTGACAGAACAGTGGGATCTCAATAACGACAGTTGCAGTGACGGAAAGCCCAAGCAACACTGGATGGGCGCCGAGCTCTGCAAGAAATATGAAAAGATAGGTAGAAATAATCACGTAGCCCATTCCCATGCAGCACATCGCCACCCAACAGACGAGTAGCTGTTTATGCTGTAGGATAAACATCAGCACCTCCACGCACCGCATCTCCGTTGGTGGCACCGCATCGTACGGCTTGCCACAGTACATACAATGCAACGTTGCAACAACACCAATCGCAAATACTACACCGCTTGATGCCCAGCCAAAGCACCAAACCAGACACGCGACAAAAGGAGCTCCAATCCCCCACCCATACGTGCCGTAGGAGCGCACAACACCCCACTCACGACGCCGATCCTCTGGGAACATTGCCATGGTGTGCTGGTCCATGAATGGTGCAAGCGGGACAGATCCTACAAAATGCAAGATGATGCCCAACGCGACAAGCCAGCGCTCCCTCACCACACAAGCGAAGAGCAGCGCGACAGTGGCCAACACAACCCCCGCAGCGGCTATATGGGCGTTGCAGCGATGCCTATCTGCCACGTACGACAACAGCGGGAGGAGGGCAAGGTTGCAGATCGGCATCATGGCCGTTACCATGCCGACCGCATCTGGATCGAAGCCCTTTTCCGCGAGAAAAAGCCCGTAGTACGGCTGCACTGCCGCCAAGGCAAAGTACGTGCCAAAATAACCCGCCTTCGCAACCGCCAGAGACAAGCACGGCGAGGTGGTGATCCCGCCAACGGGTGGCTCACCTGCCATGTCCCAAGCGCACGAATCGTCCTGTTGGTGCTGCCGAGTCTCAAAAAAACGTCGGGCGCTACTCACTCGCCGTGCACGGCCCGAATCACTTCTTTGCACGGCTATCCTCTAGGCCAAAAAATACAAAGAAATCCACTAAGAAAATGCCGACATTACCAACGGCAAAAAAGCACCGAATACAACGAGCCACTTTACCATATTCTTACCCACCGAACGACTCTCGACAAGGACACGGAACGCAAGGCCAAAAGGGAATAAAGCAACAACACGCATACGAAGGGTGACCATGGATGCAGCCTTCTCGGCCGCCCCTCGAATTACAACACAATGCCGTACCACACTCTTGAAGGGGTTCGTCAAGTACTCTCTCACCCATCGAGCGAGCCAGCGGGTGCTGTCCAAAATACCGTGCACATCCCAGCTCGACCATACTGCCTTGCTGCTGCTTCTGTTGCAAGGAGGGCAGCACACACGAAGACAGCGATGGCGCCGCACTCCCCGCAACACATCTCAGTGCAAAACCACGCAATGCCCCATATGATCGTGCAGCGCGCCACAGTCATGCCGACCAACGTCCGTTGCGTCAAGAGAAAAATACACAGGTACTAAAGCTGCACATTGCGCGCGGGATGCCTCCTCGGCCCGCCCTCCACTCGACGTTACAACCGCGCCTGCACCCGTGTGGGCCACGCGGAGGCACCAGAGCCGATGCCACCACGCTCGTGGGTGTGGACCATCCTTCACGCTACTGCCTTGGCATCATCGGCACTCACACGAAAACACGGGCGAAGAGAAAGCTGAATGCACCGCCACCGCGGAAAAACCGCCACTTCCAGCCAAGTTAGTCACGCACAAGCAGCACAACAACTCACGCCCTCCTACAGAGTCAAGCCATCAATGAAACCCACAGAAAAATAGTCCACACATTATTAAAACACCTCTCCTAAAAGGGACGAAAGCACATTACATATACGAACATTTCATTTGCTGATGATAGAAGAAGCAAGATACATTACAAAGGCCAGACCATGCAGTGATGCAGGCAGAAAAACCGCCACTTCCAGCCAGGCTAGTCACGCACAAGCAGCACAACAACTCACGCCCTCCTGCAGAGTCAAGCCATGAATGAAACCCGCAGAAAAATAGTCCACACATTATTAAAACACCCCTCCTGTCAGGGATAAAAACGCATTGCAGACGCGAACATTTCATTTGCTGATGACACAAGAAGCAAGATACATTACAAAGGCCAGACCATGCAGTGATGCGGCAGAAAAACAGACAACACAAAAATAATGGCGAAGCAATCCGCAAGGAGGCCATTTCACTACATACATGGAGAAAATACGTCATGCCACGCCCAGACGATTCTTTGCAGAGACGCCTATTTTAGGCACAGGGGAGGAGGAAGACAGCAGCGAAAATAACCGGTAAGAAAACACAGGGTCGACTTTGCGTCAACCGCATATATATTAAACCAAGCCTATACATAGAGCCAGCAACGCCACTTGCCGTTTTCAAAGTTACGCTGATTGAAAGCACAGGGGAGGAGGAAGACAGCAGCAAAAATATCACGGAAGGAAACAACGGCACAACTTTGTGTCGGCCTGATACAGAAAATAAAAAAAAAATGGAAATTGGAACAAACTAATTGGCAATTCATATCTCTCCGCCATCATCCTCAGGCAACGCATAGAAGAGAGGTGCGCCGCCCCGGCTGGTTCGATGTCTGCGCGATCGCAGTGGATTCGCTCGTCTTCGTGTGGGGACTTCATTCGTTGTTTCTTCATCATCTGCCTCAACGACATTCAGAAGCTCTAGCCCATCATCCTCCACCACCAGATCTTCATCATTGATCACCTGCGCGTCACCCTCCGTTTCTGTTCCCGCGCGGCTGCTCAGCGGTGCGTTGTCTTCGCTCACCTGCTTGCCCTCCTCACCTTTCACTTCTTCTGCACGCTCCAGGTCGCTTGCGGTGCCGCCACCAACGCCGACGTCCATCTTCCACTGCCGGTGCTCGTACCACCACACCACTATAACGTACACGCTGATCGCCAGCAGCACGAACATAAGCAGGATGATGATCGCCACGTACGCCTTCACACCGCTGTTGTTCGGAGACAGGTAGTTCGCCGCGTTGACCAGGCACAGCACCGCCATCAGCACGAAGCCAATCGTGTGCATCACCGTCAGGAACGTGGAGCGCATCATGTTTGTGAGGGCCAGCACGCTGGCACCAGCGAGCAGCACCACTGCCATGCAGAAGTACGGGATGTGGCACTTGCCCACAGGTGGCTGCACGGCCGCAATGATGCCCGCCAGACACAGCACCGTCAGCCGGAAGAGGCACCAGTACGCGTAGCTGCCCCTCACGGTCGTGAATACGCTGCCGTACATATGCTCCTGCGGCGTGGGGCACCAGTACCCGACGGGGTACAGCCATCGCTTGTGGGGCGGCTTCTTCGAGAACTTCCAGTACTTCGTGAAGCTCACGCCGGTGTAGTGTGTGATGAAGTAGTACACGCCGATCTGGAACGCCAATCCGCACAGTGCGCCAAACACACCGAGCACGTAGTACGCAGCGCCGGCATTGGGTGTCGCCAGCATAAACACGGAGCACACGAAGATGCCGAGGTACATCAGACACGCCACGAGATACGCCAGGTTCGGGAACCGCAGCACCGCCCACGCACTCGCCGTGCCCACGCCGCGCCGCCGCCGGTACGCCACTGTCAGCGCGTAGTGCAGGCAGCCGAAGACAACGGCGACCAACGCGTTGCCCACCACCATCCAGAGCAGATCGAGGGCGGCGAACACTGACAGGAAGTACGGCAGCGCAACGCAGATCGCACGCTCATGCACCGTCGCGCACGACATCCTTGCAAACACGCCGAGCGTCTGTATCTCCAGGATGGGGCCAAGCCCACCGGTAATCACAAAGGCAACCGTGGCCACGCCGGCAACGATCCCGATGATTATTGCGAGCGCGTTTATCAGCGATGGCGGCGTGCCGGATACAACCGTGAAAGGCCCCACAAGCGCGCCGCGACACCCGCCGTACACAGCAGTCCCGTTGGACAAGACGAGTATCTTCTCGTCCACCCCGATGAAGTATCCGCTGTACACGGGCACGCCGACCTCCAGCACGCTGTACGGGCTCGTCGCGCTGCGCTCCCACGTCGCGTTGCGCAGCATGTCTCCCCACGGCCCGCTGAAACCGTGTGGCTGCTTCGGCGACCCCAGCACAAAGCTCATGTACGTGCTGAGACTCGGGTCGCTCGCCCAGCGGAACGGCGGCGGCAGCGCAACCACCAGCAGTGGCGGCGTCTCGCCCCCGTTGCGGATGTCGCTGTGCGTGAGGCGGCCACCCGTCGCCGTCGCCACGGACAGTGTCGGGCACGGCACGTCGCTCCACCCAGGCGCCTCACTCACTGACAGACTCACGCTCGCCGTGTAGCTTGACTGCGGCGCGGCGGGTATACGGTTGCACCCAACCGGGCGCGGCAGGCGTACCGGCAGACAGTTGTCGCCGTACACACCCCTGATGCAGCGGCAGCGGCACCTGGCCGACATCGACTTGGTTGCGGGAGCGAAGCAGCTCACGTCAGCGTCGCACACGTCGCACGCCACGGTGCGGGTGCGCCCCACGATGCCGACGGACTCGTACATGCTCGTGTCCAGGCTCTGCCCGTTCTGCGCCAGGCACCCCACGATGAACTTGTCCTCNCCACGATGCCGACGGACTCGTACATGCTCGTGTCCAGGCTCTGCCCGTTCTGCGCCAGGCACCCCACGATGAACTTGTCCTCGGTGCCCCCCAGTGTAACAGTGCCGTCCATCACGGCGGACCCGCTGCCAGTGTTCCCGTACAGCGTGAGCGTGCTGTTTGAGAACTCCGCGCTGGATGGTGAGGTCGGCAGCGACAAGATCTGGCCGGTGATGCTGTTGTTGCTCACCGAAAGCCACGACCCGGACGCGAAAGACGCCAGCTGCCCCAGCGTCAACAGCGCACCAGCACTCAGCACACCGGTGTTGTCGGTTACAACAACAGCAGTCGCGTTCGCCGTTATCCCACTGTCGAACACCAAGCCGCGCTCGGCGTACACCTCACTCTCTGTCACGCGCAGTGCGCTGCCCTCCGACGCGGCCACACGCACACCGGCATGTAGCGCGCACTCACCGCTAAACACAACTGCGTCCAGTGCGATGCCACCGCTGATGAGCTCTAGCGCCGCACCATCGGCGACCAGCGTCCGCCCGCCCGCCAGCACCGTCACCAG
>NW_008826247.1:0-10295 GCF_000691245.1 Trypanosoma grayi
CAATTGCACTGAACCGCTTCATGTTCGGTGAGATGTACGACGCAGAGGCAAGCAAGCGCCCGGAGGCCCCGGAATGTGATCATCCTGTGTGCGTGCGGAACCAGATGTTCATCCTAATGGCCGTCAATGTTCTTGCAACCCTCGCAGGTGTGCTTGTGCACTTGCGTTTTGCCCGCTTCACGGCGTTGAAGTGTGGTGAGAGGGATGCAACCTGCGTTGGGCGATAACAATGGAAACATAGGTGTGATCAGTGGGGTAGTAGAGGTTTGTTGAAATGGGAACTATTTAATCGTTTGTTTGCACCCCAAAATTTGGTTTTGAATCTCTGGTATGTTGGTTTTTTTTTCCTTTGGTTGTGCTGCTGCTTATGATTTTTTTGTTTACGGTTATGGTGGAAGTAACTTCATTCTGTACGGTGTTCGAGTTGGGTAATGAATGAGGAGATCGCGGAATAATTGGACGAGCGAAGGATGCCTTGGTTTGTCTTTGTTTGCTCTTCTGTGTGTGATGAAATAACTAAAATATATAAATAAATTAATATATATATATATATATTTCTGTGTGTGAGAGAGAGAGAGATGTATGTTTCTTATTATTGTAGGGTCAACGTTGGACATCTTTCTCCTCTGGAATCCGGTTGCAACGCAAATTATATATAAGCTGAGGGTAGCTTTTTGCGGATGTTTGCATGGGGAGTAACGACATACATCGCAGATTGTGGTTGTATTTTGATATATCCAAGCGACCAGAAGAAGTTCCGACTTGATTCATATACAAAAATAGAAACATGGCCAGTTCCATTCCTTCTTTCGGCACTTAACGATTGGTCCGGTGTCTGTGAAGCACTGTTCTCCGCCAAATACTGCGTCGACAATATGTTGGGGTAGAGGGTTTTCTCCCCTGCCGCGTGCCACACGATGGATAGTGCGGTGTGGGCGCAAGGTGGTGAGTTGCGGTGCCGCTGCCGTTGCATAAATTCTTTTCAAGTGGAGATTCTCGTCCCCCCCCCCCCCCCCCNCCCCCCCCCCCCTCTACTCTCTTCATTTATCGGGTTTTCTCTTACTAATGAGAGAGAAAGGTAAGACATATGGGCGAAGAGAGGGGGAGTGATACTAAGAAGACGCATTGTTATGTGGCGGCAGAGTACTGAGATGTTCCAAACGCGTTGTTTTAGTCCATCTTTGATAGTTCTGTATTGCCTTAAACACGGATGATGAAATGCGCTGCGGAGATCAAGAAGAAAAAAAAATGTGTTGCTGAAGCAGCCCTGCGGCGCTGGTGGCAGATTAACCGTGTGGTGAAATAGATGATTGTTGTTTTCCTGCTTTGCTGATTCTGATCCAGTGTTGGATAAGATTCACCCGAGAAACAGCGGGGGATATAAAGGGAATTTTCTGAGACGCAGTGACTGGTGCACTCAATATAACAAACGAAAAAACGACATTTCTTACAAGTAAGAAACGGCAAAAGAGCAGTTTTGCTACTCTGTAGCCAAATGTCAATGCCGTCAGAGAAAAGTTTCCCGGCGACTGTGGTGACGCCAATCCCTGTGGATCCGTACATAAGGCGCATAGATGACAGGAGGCGCTGCGTAATGCTTGTCGCTGGCATTTTCACTGCCACCGCCATATCCACGCATTACTGCTTCAATCTCATCAGTGAGTATCTAAAGAGCCGTTATCAATACGGTCAGGCGGAGTTAACGGTCATCAGCACCGTCGGCACGAGCGTTGGCGCCTTCACGTTTCCCGCGGGTGTTGTCTTTGACTATTTAGGTGCATCAGTGGCTGTGGCGGTGCCGTGCAGCATCGCCACCGTCGGTTTTGTGCTGCTGGGGCTCACATTTAGCGACCACATTGCAGGGTCTGTTGTTCGGCTCTCAGTGTTTTACGCGACGATATGCCTTGGGGCGTCCTCAATGGACACGGGGAGTTTGATGACGAACATCCTCAACTTCCCTCGTGACCGCGGCGCTGTTCTCGTGCTGCAGAAGACGTTCAACGGCCTCGGCACGTCTATCCTGGCCATTTGGTTTGCAAGTTTTTTCCCAAACCGCTACGATACATTGGCTTTTTTCACAGCGGGTGTGGTCTTTCTATTTGGTATGGCAGGCGCTACATTCTTGCGATTGCCGCCATATTACTTGACTGCCTGGCAAAGGAAGAGTCTTTCCGAAGAGGAAGTACTGGCGAGGGAAGTGACGCGCGATATTTACATGACGCAGCGGCCGTCGAAGCGGCGGCTTGGAGTTGGGTATGTGGTGCTTGCCATACTGTTTATTTTTGTCACAGTCCAGTCTCTCGTGGTGGCGTATGTGGATGTGGCGCAGCGGACACAGCTCGTAATGGGCATAGTTACCACGTGTCTCTTGGTGTCTCTCATCTTCATTGCGCTACCAGTGCGCTTCCTGGATGCGCCAGACGCCGACGCCAACTCCAGCGCAGACCGAAGCCCATTGAAGACGTCACTTCCTGAGACTCGGAGTGCGGTGACGTCCATTGGTGTGGAGCCATGCGGTGCTCGGCGGCAGCTACATGACCATCGGGAGGAAGTCATGCACCGTGAGTCGGGGGGCCTGGACGATCCGCTCCTACAGCCGCGTCGTTCTCAGCGGCACAGTTACGCCGCAACGCTACCGGGTCCTCCTCCTGAAAGAATACCAGAGCCGCAGTACCAAGGCGATTTTTCCTCGCATTTGCTTTTCCTCGACATATGGCTCCTGTTTTGGACTTGTTTCTGCAACTGGGGCACGGGCCACCTTATAGTCGCGAACGTCACGCAGATTTATCGCTCGATGAATAACAACCACTACGTGGCTTCTGCAAACACTTTGTACATAACGCTCATTGGGGTGGGCAGCGCATTTGGGCGTGTAATAACGGGTTGCATAGAGATGGTGATTGACAAGCGTGCTTATGCGGCATATGAAAAGTTGCAGCAGCAGCAGCGTTATCAACAACAGCTACCGATTTTGCCACATACCAAGCGCAAACTCCACATCATCATGGTCTACCCACTCCCATCTGTTCTCATGACTCTCAGTTTGGGAATTCTGCTATTAATTCCAGTGGAAGGAATTGTAGTGCCACTTGTGCTTATCAGCTTTGCGTTAGGGTATAGCTTGGCGTGCACCACGCTTGTGGTTCGTTCACTCTTTGCAAGGGAGGTTGGTAAACACTACAACTTCCTCTTCTTTGGTTCCTCCTGTGCAAACATTGCCCTCAACCGCTTTATGTTTGGTGAGCTCTTTGATCGAGAGGGGAGAAGAACAGGGATGTATCCACATTGTGCAGGTCGCCGGTGTGTACAGACAAGCTTTTTGATCCTACTGGGCCTCAATGCCACGGCCATGGTCACATCTGAACTGGTGTGCTGGAGATTTTTGCACTACGTCTCTCAGGAGGAGCAGCAGCAGCAAAATGTTGCGCATGACTACATTGATGATTATAATGATATCCGGTAGTTGTCTCTCACTTTTTCACCCAAACACCAACGGTGTGTGTATGCGCCTGTAATCGGCGTTTTCCCAATACTGGCCATGTTATAAGATACCCTCTTTCAGTGATATGTTGCAGTCGTAGCGTGGGGCCGAAAAAAAAAAAATTGAACGAATCATTCGCAATTCATGGCCCTTTACTAGCTTTGTCTTTTTCTCCCCTTCTATATAAGCCTTTCCCCAGAGGTCGGTAATTTAGACTCACTGTCCAATTTCTTCTCTTTGGTGATGCATAGATGGAGCTCCTTATTATGGTCTGGCTTTCTCCTCCATTTTTTTTACCCTCTCTGACTTCATTTTCGTTCCTGTGTCTCTGTGTATGTGTGCAGGAAGGGAGCACCGGGCCCAGGGGGAGAGAAAACAAAAGGTGTGGGGGCAAGAGAAGAAACCGAGGTGAAGCATGTGTGGTATTAGTTGCGTCCTTTCCCTGCGCAAGCGACAAGGCTCACCTGATGTTGCTGGGTGCGTAGAAGGCGTTATCGAGCGTGCGGCTCTCCGCCGGGCTGTGCGGCGTCGCGGCCCAGACCAGTTTGCGTCGCTGCACTTTAGCACTGCTGCTATACATGTTGAGGCGACCAGTTCTGTGCTGCGTCTGCGCGGTGCCGGGGGGACGTGTCAGCCGGCGATGGTGGTAGCAAGTGAGGGAGAACCACAGACCTGCACCTGCACTAGCGATAGTGAAAATGGTGACGGATCACTTGACTGCGACGGCTGTACGCGTTTAATACCACTCTGCTCCTCATTTCTTCAGTGGAATGGTGAGGTGTTCGGTGGATCTCTCCAGTTGTCACCACGTGTGTCCGACACGACTGTCGTCCTTGACTGCCTCCACCGGTTAGAGCAACAGTGCGCCGCAGAGCTGCACCGCATCACCACCACCCCTGGTGACAATAGTAGCATAGAGGAGCGCCACGCCGCCGACTTGGCTGCGGCGCAAGTGTCGTTTGCTAGATCTTGCGTGCATTTTTTCGAAACCAGCATTGAGGGACCGTATGCCTTTGTGTACTACGCGGAATCTTTGCAGCTTTTTCTGTTCGGACGTGATCCGTTGGGGCGACGATCTCTACTCACGCACATCGCCACCGCGGGACAACACACGAGCGTGGTGGGTGATGCAGGCGTCTTGCGGCACACTGATGTGGAAGTTGTCATCTCCTCTGTTTCGGAAGCACACTGCGTCACGGGCTGTGTAGCTGAATCATCCGCTGGCAAATGCAAGAAGCGGAAGAGGCGTGAGTGCAATGACTGCGATGAAGGAGACAAGGAGGAGGAAAATGATGGCGACAAAGTAACGCCGGATTCCAACTGCTGCTGGCAGGAGGTGCCCAATACTGGCCTCTTCGCTGTCAGCGTGGCGCCGTTCTCGCAAGGCGACATTTTTGCCCACTACCCGTGGACGTCGGCAAGCAGTACGCACCCATTGCTGCGCTTCCACTCCCAACCGCATCCACTTCCAGTGGTGGAAGAGGAATATCCACCAGTGCTTAGCTGCCTGCTTCGTGAGGGAGATACATATATGCACCCTTTGCTGAGGGACTCCACCTCCTTCGACATACTAGCAGCCAAACGCTACCTTAAAGCCCTTTGGAGGGCCGTGGAGGTGCGCGTCAAAGCTTCTCACTCTGGAGGGGATTTCACTCGTCCCATTGGCATTCTTTTTTCTGGTGGTATTGACTGCACCGTGCTTGCTGCTATCGCGCACTACGTGCTACCGGCCACGACACCCATTGAACTTGTAAATGTGGCGTTTGGTGACGCCCCGGAGCTCACTCCAGACAGACTTGCCACGTTCAAGGCCCTTGAACAACTGCTTCAGTTGACCGAAGCGATAGGGGTAGAAGGGAAGGAAGGGTGTCCGAAGTATTCTCAGTGCGAAAGGGAGTGGCGCCTTGTGCTTGTGGATGTGCCGCACGGTGCAGATAACGCGTACGTGCGACGCCTCATCTGGCCTGGAGATACCGTCATTGACATAAACATCGGCACCGCGCTTTGGCACGCTGCTCAGGGGCGTGGTCGCATGCAGCGCATTTGTGTGGACGACAAGGTTGTCTCTCAACTACACGCCAAGGACTCTCCGTCATCCGGCTACCACCGACTTTATCGTGTGTCCGCTGAAAAAACAGGGAAATACGAGTCTGAAGAATTGGCAGATCCCACAAGCGGTGTCGTTGATGATGCCAAGTTCGCCCCACTGCTGGATGCCATCATTTCGGAGGTGGAGGCGTTTGGCGGCGATGCGTCGGCCCTCGTGTTTCTGTCGACGCTGGGAAAAGACCACGCAACGGCGCTGCGCCCCGTTCTGGCACGCCACGGGTACAGAAAATTGGGACAGTACCTAAATGACGCGGCTGCAGCTGGCATGATTGCCTTCGCCAAACGTGACGAGGCGCCGTCTAAAGCCGTGCGTCTTGTGCGGCCGGCGGATATGGCGAGGGTGCGGCGTGTGGTGCCGGCAAAGTGGTTGGCCGCCGACGGCGCGGTTGCACCACTGGGCTTGTGTGTGGATGAGTACGTTTGCGAGGCACGTGTTCTGCTCCTTGGGATGGGGGCGGACGAGACGCTCGGCGGTTATACGCGTCACCGCCGCGCCTTTGAGCGGCGTGGGGCGCAAGGCCTGGCGACGGAGCTAGACCGCGACTTTGCGCGGTTGTGGAAGCGCAACCTTGGACGCGACGACCGCGTGGTGTGCGACAGCGGGCGGGAGAGTCGCTACCCGTACCTTGACGAACAGGTGCTCACAACACTCGCTGCTATCGCTGCGGAGGCGTCCCAGCGCGCAGCACACACCGCCACGCCGGCCGTCAGCGGCGGGGATGCTGCGCTTCTGCAGGCGCTGTCGCCGGTGTGCTGCTTCAATGCGGACGGCGGCCCGCCGGGGGTGGGCGACAAGAAGATCCTGCGGCGCTGTGCTGCGATGCTTGGCCTCGGTGATGTCGTGTGGTTGCAGAAGCGCGCCATTCAGTTCGGCTCCCGCATTGCACATGCGCCATCTTGACTGAGAGACATGGTGGTATAAATCACGGATTAATAAGACCGAGGGGAAGATGTGTACATGTGTGTGAGTCTCTGAAGAGGTGGTGGGGAGAAATGGCGAACAGAATAAAGGAAACAAAAACGAAAAGAAATTCCATCCCTGAATCTGAGGCAGCACCTTGGTGTTGTATCACCTCCTTTTTTTTCGTTCCTTTTTTTCGGCCTCAACAGACAGTGCCCTCTCTTATAGTGGCAGCGCCTGGCACACACGCTGCATGAGCGGATGTCGTTGCAGTGCTTCAGAGCAGCTGGGGGTGCGTTGCTTTCCTTGCATGGCGGGCGCCCCTCAGCTGCAGCCACTGTCGTTGTGGCTCTCTGGCACCCTCGCAGAGCCTTCATCGAGCACAGCGCGGACCCGACGAGGTGGCGGAGCCCGGATAAGGCGGAGGTGAAACGGCAACACCCCGGCGTGCGGCTTGGCTCTGAGTTCGCTCGCATCAAGGAGCGTGGGGAGGCGGAGCAGCAGCTCGTCGACGCCGGCAAGTTTACAGATTGGGGCATGATGTGGCGCTTTGCTGTTGGTGCCGCCGTGGTGCTTGTGCTGCTCAATGTGCTGCTGGCGACGGTAGAGCCTAACCCTCCGCCGGAGTACACGCCGTACTTGCCCCCGCTGGAGCGGCGATCTGACGACGTGCATAGGCGCGCGTCGCGGCCTTGAGGACTCTGAAGCAGAGCCCCATATATGCGCATTTCTCTCTCACCATATATATATATATATGTTCTGCTTCTGTTTTTTTTTTGGACTTCAATGAGACTTTCACGTTTTTCCACTTTCTTTTCTTCTTGCCTTTCACTCATTGAAGCTAGCCGGTAGGCCAGGTTTGTGTATTGTTTGTTGAATAGAGAGAGAGTCCCGAAATTGGGAGTCCCACAAATTTTCTTTTTTTTGGGGGGTGTAGGAAGTGAATTATGCAGAAGCCACTTTCAGATGAGGAGCGTGCAGCCAAAGAAGCCCGTTTACAGGAGCTCTGCAGCCAAATGAACGCGTTAGGTGGAGCTTCTTCGTCGACTGCGAACCCTTCCGAAACATCGGCCAACGCGTACGCCTGTGATGATGGGCAGCACAGCGACGACGAGGAGGATGACGAATTCCTGCAGGAAGCCGAGCGCGCGCACGAGGCGGCGGCGGGTGTCTACATGTGCGCAAAGCCGATGGGGGAGCTGCTGGGTGAGACTGTTGCGACAGGCCCGGGAGCCAGACGCTGCACTGTCGGTGACTTTGAGCTGCTGCGGTTGGCGAAGATGGGCGACCTTATCTCCTTCACGGAGTTCGCAGCTGTCATTGGGGCAGACCCCACCACTTTCCGCGACAACCACGAGCGCAACGCACTGCACTACGCCGCAGACAGCGGAGACATCGCAATGCTGCAGCACCTCATCGATAGGAAGGTGCCCTACACGAAGGATGAGAAGGGGATGACACCAGTGGACATTGCGGCATTGAATCAGCACGAGGCGGCGGTGAAGCTGCTGGCGGCGGCGTTTCCGCAGGCTGCCGAGGCACTGAAGAGTTACGAAGAAGCTGTCGAGGCATTCGCGCGACCCCCACCGCGGTTCACCATGACGAAGCCTGTTCCACCTGCACCGAAAGAATCTCGTCCACACATATTCTGGAAGAAGGACGAAGGTGATACTACTACTGCTGCTGCTGCTTCTGTCGTCACTAACGAGGGAGTTGCGGTTTCACAACTTGACGCTACACAGCATGAGTGGATTATACGCGCTCTGAGCGGTATGACACTTTCGCACGGAAGCCACGGATTCCACAACTGGCTTCCACCCGCCGAAGCGGCAACGCTAAGCGCCGTTCTTCCTCACGCAACAGTGGTGGGCGCGACGCAAGCGGTGGAGGGAGAAGATACGATCTGCGGCGTGGTGCTTGCAGTGCCGCTGGGTGGCTCCCTTATAGGTAAAAACGGTACTGTCAACATGAAGAATACATTGTTGGTGACGCAGTTAGCGGTGCATCCCTCAAGGCGTGGCGCCAACGTGGCAGCGCTTCTGATGGCAGAGTTGCAGCGCTTGTTGCGGGAAGCTGGTAACTCCTCTGTTGTTTTCCACAGCGCGCTTCAATTACCAGTTCCAGCTGTTGGCCTCGTGAAATGGTACCGGCGGTCAATTGTGCCCTGCAGTGCGCTCCGTCACCGCTACGCAGCGGAGGTGTTCCCTGATTTCTATCAGTACGACGACGTGTTGCGCGCCGACATTGTCACGAAAAACGCACTGACGAAAGCCTTCCGCGACCAGAAGTTACCACACTGTGAGTCTTGGTGTACTGTGGACCGCACCAGCGGTGAGCAGTTAAATTTTCTGCTTGACTTTGTCGTTCGACACGCACCTACAATGTTTGATTTCGCTTATGTGCCCGAAAACACCGAGGACATGCTTGCATCTGTGATCGCAGATGGACTCAACGCCTTTGTGTACGTGTCACCAGTGACTGGTGCGATTACAGACCTGGTTGTCTTACGCCTTCGTAGTTCGGACGCTGAGACGAATGCGCATAAGACCGCTGCGCAGTGTGTGTACTCCATCTTCACCACCTTTAAGGGAACTGAAAAGGCGGAGGAGGTGCTCATCCTTGCCGAGATGCTGAAATGCGAGACGGTGCTCATCCCGAGCATGTTTGGCTTCGTCGACAGCGACTTGAGCAAGGCCATGTTTGAGGAGTTGCTGGCGTCCCGTGAGTACCTCTACGTGCTGAAAGCCCCAACTGAATCCGTGGTACCGCCAACGCCACTCTCGAAGGTCGCCATTCCCTGCACATTTATTTAAAAATTTGAGAGATTGAATACATCTTTTCTCTTGAACAGGGAATATTAGGGTGTGACGCGGTGTGTGTTTAAGAGACAACAACAACAGCATCATCAACTCGACTATTAGAAGACGAGCAATAAAATACGAGGGGGAATGAAAAAGAATGAAGGGGTATGTGGACCTTCACTTCCTTGTATACGTGTGATTATAGGGACCAGTAGCGCACGAAAACTGCTGCAACGACGCCCCGGGGGTGGGAAAAAGAAAACGAAGGATGTCGAGGTGTGTATGACTGCAACGGTAAACAAAGGGATGGGGTGGGATGCGGCCCTTCCGTGAGAGAATAATAAACTGGCAGAAACCTGATCACTCACATCACACAGCGACAGCGAAAAAGAGTCTTATTTTGTTTACACTTTCCAAATGTACGCCTAAACAGATGCGTTTTTGATGGTTGCTAAGAAGAAATCAAATATTAATTTTCCACATTGGGTATCTGGTTCTTTTTTTGTTTCCTTTGTCTTTGGGCTTTTTGGCTATCAACTCCTCTCGCTTTTCCTCTTCCTTTCTCTTTCTCCTTTTTCTTATCGTTCGCTTTTTGGGACCTGCTGAAGGAGCGCGGTATGAGCCATATCAAATACATGTGCTGGCGAGCTCCCCTTTCCGCGACGCCGTACCATGCCTGCGGCCGCGCAGCTGCGACAGGCACTTCGGCATCCAGTGTGCCGTCCGCCTCGCTGTGGCTCGCGACGGCGCTCTCTGCAGCGCGTTCCACTGCTGCGGCAGGTGGGGGCGGTAGCTGCCGCAGGTGGCAATTACCCGAGTGGCCGCACACGTCTGCGCCAACGCCACTCGTATTCGCCGTTCGATTTCAGAGCGGCGTGGCGGGCGCGTGTGAGGCGCCAAATGGGGGGAGCGGCGACAGCAGCAAGGGGCTGCAAGAAGCGGAGGCTTTGTTGCGGGAGCGCTTTGGACCTCAGGCGAAGTTGGTGCTTCGCCGCTGCCCGCG
>NW_008826248.1:0-388 GCF_000691245.1 Trypanosoma grayi
AAAAATAAAGATGAAGCTATATATATATATATATATATATACATATAGCGCTAAATGAAAAACAAAGCAGGAAGGAATGGTTGAGACAAAACACATAACAAAATAACAAAAAAAGAAAAGGATAAAATGGAGGATAAAAAAAACAAAGGAACCGGGGGAGTTGGGGGGAGGAGCGCGTGGTAGAGGGTAGTCTCTTCTTGGGAGGTCTGTTTGTCTGGTTGTCAGTCAGTTCGGTGCGTGTGGGCGTGTGTAATATATAAATATATATTTATATATTTATATTTATATTTATATATATTTATACGTTGTCTGCGCGCGTGTGTGCGTGTGTAGGCGTCCCCACCACCACCACCACCACCAACAACAACGCACGCATCATTTTTTTTTT
>NW_008826248.1:561-2483 GCF_000691245.1 Trypanosoma grayi
GGCGGGTGGGGGGCCACGCCGTCGGTCGGGCGGAGGCGCCCAGGCATCCGCACAGAGAGGCACAAACGAAAAAAAAAAAGGCAAAACACAGAAGAAAAGCCGCACCGTGAGGGAAGAACGAGAGTGAGTGAGTGAGTGAGTGAGTGAGAGAAGGCCAAATGCAACGCGGGGGAAGCAAACTAGGTGCGGAAACACAAACACAGTGCATATGAATTTTAAAAAAGAAAAACAATTAAAAAAAAGGCAGGTGAAGAGGGACGAGTGGATACATCGAATAACAAAGCAGAAAAAAAAAGTCTCCATTTAATGACGCTCTGCGCTCCCGTCGTGTCCGCATTTGGCTTTCTTTGTATGTGTGCGTGTGTGTGTGTGCCCTCCACGCTGATGCAGTTCTTCATGCATTCATTGTTTTCATTTCTGGTTCCGTGTTGTCAACCTTTCTTGTTTCTCATTGTTGTTGATGGTGATTTCTTTTTGATTCTACAATATCTGTGTTCTTTGATTTACTGTTCATTGTTTGTTGATGAAGATGTTTTTTTTTTTCTTTCTTTTTTTTTCTTGTACTTGGACTGCTGCATTCGAATTCTCTGGGTTTCTCTTCTTCTTTTCGCTGGCGCCCTCCTTCACGTTCCTCCACGTGGCACTGTGCGGCGCTGACGCACACATATGCTGTGTGCGTGTGTGCGAATGACTGGGGGCGGGGGGGAGTCAGCGGGGGGAAGAGGGAATGGGTTTGTGCTTTTCATTTCCTATTTGGTTCCCCTTTTGGCTCTGTGGTGTGTCTGTGTGCTTCTGGGCGTGTGTGGGTGGCTGTACGATGCCTGTTGTTGTTGTCGTCGTGGGTTGTGACGGCCGCTTGATGGTTTTCTTTTCTTTTTGTTTCGTTATGGATTGTGGTTGTTGTTATTGCTGTTGGATTCCCCCCCCTGTGTGGGGGTTTGCGCAGGCACGCACCACCACCGACAACAACAACAGGCATCATACAGCACCAGAAGCAGCGGCGGCAACACGCACACGCACCCACACATAATAACGCAGGCGAGACAACAGGGGGACTCAATACGTGGGGGTGCGGGGATGAATTGAAATAAAACCGAAAACAAAACAAAAAAACAATACAAAAAGAATATAAAAACAAAAACAAAACGAAAGATAGAGAGCGGAAGGACCCACTCCCCCCTCCTCGCAAAGCAAAAAAAAAAATTTATGGGTGCAGAGGTGAATATCAGAGAGAGGGGGGAAGGGGGGAATGAATTAGGTGTGCGGAGGAGGTGGTGGAAAGATGACTCGGTGTGACGGATGAACTGTGTGTTCCCTCGGGCGATTTTGTTGCGTATATGCTTCGCTTCTCTTCCCTCTTCGTCCACGCCAGCCAATCTTGCGTCAGTGCTGCGGTGGTGAAAGTAGAGGAAGAAGCATTTTTTTTTTTTTAGNTTTTTTTTTTTTAGGGGGGTGGTCTTGTTGGGGGCGTGGAGGTTCGTTGGACGGAGAAAGAAGACCTAGAGTGGCGGAAGGGACGCGCGCAACGACGGGCAAAGAGAAAGCGAAGCAAGAACAAACAGAAAAGGGGGGGCAACGTACATCTATGCGTCGATATATATATATATATATATATATATATATAGGGAGAGAGAGAGAGATGCGTCTGTGGATAGATGTATGGTGTGCGAGAGGAGCTGCCACGCGTCGAGCAGGGGTGTGGCGCAATGTGCGGCGTTGAGGGCGGGACTGCCAGCGGCCGTCTGCAGCTGCCCGGTAAAAATCCCCCGCATACGACGGTGGCGTTCCTGTTGCCGCTGCTCCTTGGGTGGCCTGGTGGCGTGTGCCCCTCTATCCTTTTTGTTGTTTGTTTTGATCGGTTTTTCTGGGGTTTCCCTTACGGCATTGCGCTTCTTGATGAGTTGGAAGGTGAGCAAAAAGGT
>NW_008826248.1:2526-2885 GCF_000691245.1 Trypanosoma grayi
CTGTGTGTGTGTGTGTGTGTGTTTTCGAGGGGTCAGCTGATAATGCTGATGATGGTTTTGTGGCTGATCGTTTTGGTTGTTGTTGTTGTTGTTTTTTCTCTTTTTTTTTTCCTTTTTCTGGCTTCCTGGTTCCTCTTCCTCGGCTTGCTTATTGGGAAACCCGGCTGGGACGAGGCGATGAGGAACGAGCAATGCGTGTTTCTGGTGGGCAGGCAGACGGACAAAAACGCAATACCCTGACTGCGCGCACCAAGAGCCACCGCGGCTGCGAACACACACGCGCACACAGACATCCGAGCACGTGCAGCCATACATAACTGTATATATATATATATATATATATATAAAGCTCTGTGTGT
>NW_008826248.1:2914-6369 GCF_000691245.1 Trypanosoma grayi
GGGGGGAGACTGTGGAGCGAGGCGCCACATCGTCTCTCGCACACTGCTCCTTCCCTGTCCCACTCTTTGTGCGTGGGTGTGGGTGTGATGACGCAAAGCGCATGGTTTTTTTATTTTATTTTTGTCTTAGTTTCATTCCGTTGGCGTTGTTGCTCTCTATCTATCTATATATCTCATTTTGTTGTTTCTTTGCTGGTTTTGATTTTCGGTTTCTGTTTGTTTGTTTGTTTTTGTTGGAGTGCGTTCGTTCCCCGGAGAACTCTTCATGCTGTTGGCGAGAGGAAGTACGAGAGAGCGAGGGCGCGACGGAGGAGACAGGAAGAAAACGAAAAACACCGCATTATATGCGTATACATAATGTGTCTGCGGGTGCCAAACTCGAAGGGGGGAGGGAATGGAAAGGGGCGAATGAAGAGGACGAAAGAGTAAAGACTGGAGAGAAAAATAGAGGCGAGCGCCAGACTACGTTGTTGTTCCTGTTGCTGTGCCACCTACTACTACTACTACGACTGTTATTATTATTATTATTACTATTATTATCCACCCCAATCAGTCACGCGTGTACACACCCTTCATCACCGCTAGATCTATTCCATTGTGTTCCGTAATATCATTGTAAGTGTGAGCGCATTCCTGTTCGACTGCGCGTGTGTGTGTGTGTCTGAGGGGGGGGGGTTCGCCGTGGATGGTGAGGCCTCCATCAGGTATGTCTGCGTCGATGTATATGTTCTTCATTTGTCCTCGCCACATGTCTCTTCTTTCTCTCGGCTTTCTTGTCTTTACTACCACCTGACGTTTTTTTTTTTTTTCAGTGAGTGAGGCAGCTGTGTACCCGCAAGCAAAAAAAAAAAAAGGGAGCAACTGAAGGCACGAGACGGAAAGGCATCAGCACGTTTATCTTCGCCATCGCCACCACCGCCATCGCCTTCACAACCAGCAGCAATAGCAGCACCAAGTCAAATAGGAAGAATTTGATTGTAGTGGCGCCATATTCTTTGTCTTTCCACTCAGCCGTGGTCACACCCGGCGTTCACTCTGTGTTTCCTCAAACATTGGTCAACGGGAAATAAAAGAAAAAAAAAACAAATTGAAAGAAAAAAGAGGTTAGCAAAGACTGTAAAGTCGTCTTCATCTCCACGTGAGAGATAAAAAGCAGAAAGAGTAAAGATCACGGCAAGAACAAAAAAAAAAGAGCGAGGGAACTTACACTTCACAAAAAGGGACGTGAAAGTTTTATTATCATCATCAACATCATGGGTGGTATACCTTCGCGTGAGGCACCGCCTACCTTCTTCTCTCTGCGGTATGGAACACATGAAGTGGGACTTATTCCTCTTGTGTATCGGTACTTTCACAGCGACAACAGGGAACTGCGGCATCAGTTCATTCGTATGCGCAATGACCCAAGTGTACGCTACAGCTTTATGCGTGATTCCAAGTACGATATGAAGGAGTTGCCCCCGCCAACCTATTCTGAAGAGAAGCTGGACAAGTTTCTTGGTGTTATCGACGAGACACTCTATAACTCTACTGAGGCGATGCTTGAAGATGAGGAGGCTCCACTGCGTCCTGTGCCATGCGCTGTCTGTTTCGTCTACGTGAATGGTCGGGAAGGATCTGACTGCTTCTCATTCTACGGCCGGCGCATTAACGTGATTGGTCACTTCGGCTGCCACACCCATGAAGATCGGGCGGACGAAAATCCATGCCTACACGTGCGCAAAGCCATCCTTAAGGCGGCTGGTGACCGCACACTGGAACGCGTCGTGACACTCGCAGGAATGGTGCTGAAGGAGGAGTTCTTCCGTGCGGTCATGTCGGTGCGCCCCACTGCGAATGCATTGGACTTGTTTCAACGCCGCATATCGCGTCTATCCCTCGTCACCACCACTCCATGGAATAGTTACCCAACGCTCAAGTTCCTCTACGATTCCGCTGTTGTGGGATGGGCTGTGGGGAATATCTCAGATGAAGACGACCGGCCACGCTTCACCACGTACGAGGTGGAGACTAGCGGTGAGTGCGGACTTCAGATGGAGATGAGTGGGGCCTTGCTGCTTCGCGCCATAATGTGGGTGTGTGGCATTCTAACCCCCTCTGCAGTGCGCAGCTCGTGGGAGCAGTTCGTTCTGGATGATGCCCGCTCACAGCAGAAGGACAAGACGGTGGCGCACTGGCTGGCGACAAGTCCGCATGTAAAGACATTCCTCGGTGGCGAGGAATTTACTGCCCACGTGCAGGCCCACCTTGCGGGTTTGCTAGGTGAAGTAGTGCGGGCGCGTGAGACGCCGAGCGATGACCAAAGTCTTTGGTGTCCCAAACAAGAATACAGTCACGACGGGAAACTCTACCGTATCTTTAACTCCCCCATCTGTGGGCCGTTCCTCACGACGGTGAAGATGAAGCAAGATAAGAAGGGGGATATAGCTACTGAACGTAAGGGTAACGGTGGATTTGATCAGTTGAAGGCTAATAACAATGACCCGAGAAAGCGAGGTGTCATGCCAGCAAAAATGCGGGGACAGGGCAACCTCACACCGCAAGCCTACGGTGGTCGGCCGCCCCCGCCGCAGTACCAAGAGAGCATCAACAACGTCATAACCTCATCATACCTCGCCGCCCCATCGCCGAATATCTGCCCTATTCCACTCTCCACCACCGCGCTGACCCACGGAATACCTTCTCCCACCACGGGGGTGCCGTCAATGATGATGCTTTCACCCGATGCCTCAATGAAGCCCTACCACACGCAGGCAGGAACTATACCCGTTGCGCCCACATTTATGCCGTTGTTTCATGGCGCAGCGACACCAAACGCTGTGCCAGTGCAGCCGTACGGAATGCCTTTCATGGTGGTCGGTGCATCGGGGCAGACAGTGCAGCAACCGAACATCATTGCAGTAAGTGGCACCGGGAATGGGGCGGTTGGTGGTGAGAACAGGGCGGCACCTCCGTTCGGTACCTCACCGCCGACGGCAACAGCAACTCCGTCGACGCCATCGGCGTCGACGACGACCACGACGACGACATCCCCAGCAGCAGCAGCAGCACAACCAGCTGTAAACGGTGCAGCCTTCGCATGCGCGATGAATGGGATGCCGTTTCTGGATTCCGCGTCCGCGCAGTCCCTTGCAAACTATGTCTTACTACCCGACGGGCGAATTGGGATGCTGAGCGCCGCCGCGGCGTCTCCAGGCGGGTACTGGAGCTAACGTGTTGCGGTGTGCGCGTGCGTGTCTGCGTGTGTTTCTCTCTCTCCCTCTCTCACAGTGTTTCTCTGTTTTCCTGTGCATGTAAGAAAATGTGTGCTTGACACATCACGTAGGACTGAGCGAATAAATCGGTATGCACACACATGCAGAGTGACGGATACAGAGAGAAGGGGGAGAAGCCCTCTGCGGTCACGCATCTGAGCGTAACGGAACTCAAAACAAAAACACACACACACACACACA
>NW_008826248.1:6572-8720 GCF_000691245.1 Trypanosoma grayi
TTTTTTTGTCATCTTCCACAGTGTTGTACCCTTTGTTTGTTTTTATTTCCCTTCTTCCGATTGCACACCCACACGCACCTCCCCCCCCACACACACACACTTTATGAATTCGGTCTTCATCTACAAAAGAGTACACATGTACTTTATTATTTTGGACGTTGCCGGAGAGAATGAGCGAACGGATGAAGAAAAGATGAAAAAAAAAAACATTTTAACAAATGTCAAACAAGAAGAGGAAAAAAGAAAAACAAAGAAACAAAAAAAAGATAACAATGTGCCCTGTGCGTATCCGTAGCAAATGTATATATATATATACATGTATACGGGGGCGTACAAAGTCATGCGCAGCGGCGGTGCCAACCTCCACGAGCAAAAGAATCATACATACACTCGTGCCAATCGGCATGTGGCCGCACGCACCGCGCGCATCGGCCTCCCCGTGTCCCCCTTTGCGGGCGCGCGGTAAACGGAGGGCTGAGGGGAGAAGGGGGGGGGGAATAACATGAGACAGGAAGTCAGAGGTAATAAACACAGATGCATGTCTGAATCACTTCAGCCGAATCGGCGCAACACACACACGCAGGGGGGCGGGGAAAGAAGAACACCAAAAGAAAAAAAAGTGAGCCAATCCAACACACAGAAAAAAAAACATTGCTACGAAGAGAGAGTAAAATGAAAGTTGATCGATAAAGCGGGGGAAAAAAATGTAAGCCAAAGAAACAGGCGGTGAAGGAGAAAGTGCTTCTGTGAAGACAGCGCAGATTGCTTTTTTTGTTCTCTGTCTAGAGAGCTCTGTGTTACAGCCCCCACCCCCTGTGCCCGGTGTGTTCGTGTCGCTGTGGGCGTGTTCCTTGTTTGCTTCTTCGTTTCATTCATCGGTTTTTTCTTTCCTTTTAGTGATCGCCGTGTTCTGAGTCAGTGTCTCTGTGTGTGTCTGTGTGTATGTGTGGGGTCCCTGCTCTCAGTTGTGTCCTATTCCTTTTTTGTTCTTGTTTGGTGTTGTTATTGTCGCTGGTTTTTTTTGTTGTCGTTGGGAAGGGGAAGGGGGACAGGCGTCGTTCAGCGTTCTGCTCGTCCCTTCGGAGCTTTTTTTTTCTTCTTTGCTTGCTTGCTTGCTTGCTTGCTTGCTTGCGTGCTTGCGTGCTTTCTTTCTCTCTCTGCGCTCCTCACACTCTGTGTGCCCGCCTGTGCGGTGTTCAGTGTGTTGGCTTTAGGGAGAAGTGCAAGAAGGCGTCTCTTTCTCTGCCTGTGGTTCTGTGGGAGGTGCTGGCCGGGGTGGGTGGGGATATGGTAGCTGTGTCTGCCCGTCACGTTCACGACCGCTCGCCCTGGCTTTGTGTGCCCAGCGCCGCTCCTGACGGAGTTGCTGTGACCGCACCGTGGTGTGAGTGTACATCATCAGGAGGGCGCATGCGCACAACGGCACACGGATGTGAGGTACACGTTGCCGCAATTATCTCCTGCAGGCTGCTCAGGAACAGCGCCAAAATACGAAGAAGAAAAAAAAAGTCCCTTCCCATTGTGAGAGGGCACGTCTTGGGAACTAAGGCTCGCATATGCGATTGTATTTGATGTGGTAGTCCGTTTGTATTTTATTTTTATTTCTGATTGTAACCACTGGTGTGGCATGCGTGTGCGTTTGTATGACAGACGGAGTGCACTCTTTTGGTTTGAATCGTGTTTCGGGTTCCCCCCTTTTCGCTTTCTGTGATGGCTGTTGTTGGGGGTCTNGGGGGGGGGTCTTCTTCCGTGATTTCGTGCATGCGGTGCTATGTACAGGGCGGCGGGCGGGGACGAGGAATGAATGGTGAAGCAGGTGAGAGAAGCCAAAGGGCAAATCCACAGCTGCGACAAGAGGGGGAGAAGTAAACACGGAAGGGAGGCAGAACGGGGGTGTATGAGGGAGAGAGAGAGGGAGAGAGAGAGAACAGTAACAAAAAAAAAACGAAACTGTGGGCTGTGGCTGCACAAACTCACTGCGTGCCAAAAAAAAACGAGCTCTAAAGGCGAGAAGAGGGAAAATGAGGAGTCACACCAAAGCCGGTGGGGCGCCATGATGAGCAGGCAAGCTAGCGATGGGAAGAAAACGCAAGAAAAAACAAACAAGCAAACAAACAACATATATACTCGGAGAATAAAGACGCAAGT
>NW_008826248.1:8905-10292 GCF_000691245.1 Trypanosoma grayi
TCTCTCTCTCTCTCTCTCTCTCTCTCTCTCGCTCGCTCGCTCTTTGGAATCCTCTTTTTTTCGGTTTATGCTGCCACCTCATTGTTTGTGGCTAGCTAAGTGTGTGCGTTTGCCTGCATTGGACTATCTCGCTTATACACACCCTCTATTGTTTTTTGTTTGTCTTGTTTGCTCGCTGCTGCTTAATTGTGCGGCAGCCTCTTTGTCACGCACCCCCGCTCTGTCTCTTGTAGGCATGTGCGAGTGTGGGGAATCGGGCAGAAGGGTGCTGCTATGTGCGTCTGTTTGCTTCGAAAAGGCACTGAGGAAGGAAGAAAATGGATCGAAAGGGTACAGTGCATCGAGGAGAGTTTTTTGTTTGCTTGTTTCGTTGTTTTGACCTCGTTTATTGGGGGAGAGGAAGGGTTTTTGTTCTTGTTGACTGGGGTGTGGGCGGCATGGCTTGATTGCTGTGCGCACGTTTGGTGAGGTACATGGTGCGGGCGTGTTGTCCCTCGCCTTGCATAGTGAGTGCCTCACCGCCTCCTCATTCATAGAGGTACAACATGGGGAAAGAACGTGCGTGGTGTGTTATTGATGCCCTGTGAAATGAGCTGGTGTTGTTTGCTGGTGCCGGCGGTGAAGGGAGTGGCGGAAGCCTGCTGTTACACGCGTAGCAACACTAGAGGGGGCATTCAGGCATCGGAACACGATGCACGCACATGCGGACACACACACACACGCACAGCGTGTCTGTGAGAGAAAGCGAGGGAGAAGAACAGGTGGGGTATATATATATATATATATATACATACCGACGCGAAGAAGAGGAGAGTGGTTGACGCTTGCCATCATCTTTCTGTTGCATTCCCGTGTGTCTTCTTTCCACGTCCCTTGTTGTTGTTGTTGTTTTTTTGCGCACTTCTTCCATGTTGCTGATTTGTGTTTCTTTTGTTCGTGCTACAACGATCGCGCGTACCTCGAAGCGAAGACAAAAAAAATATGGATGCGTTTCGTATTCTTTTCCCTGTTTTTTTTTGTTGTTTTGCTTTTTCCTCCTTCCGTGTCCCGCCTTCAGGTGGGTGTTGTTGTGTCTGCCTCTGTGCGTGTATTTGTGTGTGTGTGTGTGTGTGTGTACTCGAATACCTTTTTGATTTTTTTTTTTGGTTGGCTTTGTTTCCTTCTGTTTGATTGCTTGGTGCTACCATGATGGAGCGTTATCTGTTTGCTTGTTTTTCTTTCTTGCTCGCTGCGGGGGGCGGCGGTGCCCGGAGACACGCACCCGCCGCTCCCCCGCGGTGCACTGGAGTGCAGTGCAGGTGCGCAATGTGTGTGGCTGCCCCACACACGAGCATACGGCCACCACAGACGGATACTGCGGTTACAGCCGTCAGATCTTTTTTTTTTT
>NW_008826249.1:0-10285 GCF_000691245.1 Trypanosoma grayi
ACGACGGCACGGCGAAGGGTGTGGCCGGCTGCGTGGAGGAGCTCAACCGCGCGAAGGTCGGCGACCAGCCCATCCACGCACTCGACTGGAACCGCGCGAGGGAGGGCCTGCTCGCCTGCGCCTCCTTCGATCAGAGCGTGCGCGTCGTGCTGGTCACGAAGCTGGCGCTCGTGCAGTAGCCGCCGCACGGCAGGGACAAGCGGGCGTGCTGGCGGTGTGCGTGTGTGTCTGTGCGGGAGAGGGCGCGTACTTATTTGACGAAATGGATGGGAAACGCATGAAGAAAAAAAGAAGAAGCACGGATCGAAAAGAAAAGAGGAAACTGCAGCATCTGCAGGGGTAGAGTCACATTGAACAACACCAGTTAAAGAATGAGTGTTACTCCATCATTCGCAGCATCTACATACTCTTGTGTCTTTTTGCTTTCTTTCGTTCTTTCATCGTCATCTCTCTCTCTCTCTCACACACTGTGTTTGTGTGTGCGTTTCTCGCTGCTGCCACGCAACGGCGTTGCGCCTGGCTGTGAAAGCCACTACTACACGTAGCCCCCCCACGCACACACACCAAAAAAAGAGCCCCCACACGTGCCCACACTTCCACTGATATACATCCCATACAAAAAGATGGCAAACGTTAACCTGCGCACCAAAACGCTGCGGGACGGCACCACGGCGGAAGATCTGTTCAGCGGTGACGGCCTCACTTACAACGACATCATCATCCTTCCAGGCTTTATCGACTTCGGCGCGTCGGACGTGAGCGTGTCGGGGCATTTCACGAAGAAGATCCGTCTGCACATCCCCATCGTCTCCTCTCCGATGGACACCGTGACGGAGAACGATATGGCCCGCACAATGGCGCTAATGGGCGGCATCGGCGTTATCCACAACAACTGCACGGTGCAGTGGCAGGCGCAGATGGTGCGTAGCGTCAAGATATTCCGCAACGGCTTCATCATGAAGCCGAAGTCCGTGGGTCCTGACACGCCCATCTCCGCCATCCACGAGATCAACGCTGAGAAGGGGATCAGCGGCATCCTAGTGACAGAAAATGGTCAATACAACGGCAAGTTGCTAGGCATTATCTGCTCCAAGGACATCGACTTCGTGAAGGACGTTTCTACGCCGGTCTCGCAGTGCATGACGAAGCGCGAGAACATGACGGTGGAGCGCTTCCCCATCAAGTTGGAAGAGGCCATGGGCGTGTTGAACCGGAGCCGCCACGGCTACCTTCCCGTGTTGAATGATGCGGATGAGGTTATGTGCCTCTGCTCGCGCCGTGATGCGGTGCGGGCACGCGTGTACCCGAACAGCAGCCTCGACCGCAAGGGCCACCTGCTGTGCGCCGCGGCGACGTCGACACGCGAAGAGGACAAGGCTCGCGTGACGGCCCTCGCCGCAGCCGGCGTCGACGTCCTCGTGCTGGACAGCTCACAGGGTAACACCATCTATCAAGTTTCCTTCATCAAGTGGGTGAAGAAGACGTTCCCGCACGTGGAGGTGGTTGCCGGCAATGTCGTGACGCAGGACCAGGCGAAGAACCTCATCGACGCCGGCGCCGACGCGCTGCGCATCGGTATGGGGAGCGGCAGCATCTGCATCACGCAGGAGGTGCTCGCCTGCGGCCGCCCGCAGGCTACGGCGGTCTACAAGGTCGCCCGCTACGCTGCCTCGCGTGGGGTGCCCTGCGTCGCCGACGGCGGCATGCGCAGCGTCGGGGACATCTGCAAGGGCCTGGCCATTGGCGCGAACACCGTGATGCTCGGCTCCATGCTCGCCGGTACGTCGGAGACGCCCGGCAGCTACTTCTTCAAGGACGGCCTGCGTCTAAAGGCGTACCGTGGCATGGGCAGCCTCGAGGCCATGACGCAGGGCAAGGAATCGGGCAAGCGGTACCTCTCCGAGAATGAGGCGGTGCAGGTGGCACAGGGCGTTTCCGGCACGGTGCTGGACAAGGGCTCCATCACGCGGCTGCTTGCGTACATCCACAAGGGGCTGCAGCAGTCGGCGCAGGACATCGGCGAGATCAGCTTCGACGCGGTGCGGGAGAAGATGTACGAGGGCCAGGTGCTCTTCAACCGCCGCACAGCCACCGCCCAGTCGGAAGGCAGCGTCCACTCGCTGCACTCCTACGAGAAGAACCTCTTCACGTCAAAGTTGTAGGACAGGAGACGAGGGTGCATCTTTCTAACTGAAATTAATTACACGCATAAGCAAAGCCAGAACAAAACCAAGAAGCAAAAACAAAAAAATGCCAACAACAACATTGGTAACAACAAACACGAAGAAAAAAAGAAAAAAAAAGGAAAACAAGCTCGGCATGGGCATCATTTTGTCCCGGCTTTTCCGCCGCTCGCCCCCAGACCCACGGGGTCATAAACCCAAGAAAGTACATGCCGAGTAAACGTGGACTTATGAAATCATAAAAGGAAAGGACTCACGGAAGGAGAAATCAAAGAAAAAATATCCGCATCGTTGAGGTGGCCCTGGCAGAAATAGGAACAACCAGCCAAGAGGAAGCAAACAATCGAGATAATGACAACAACAGCAGCGGCCAAAAACAAAAAAAAAAGAGAGAAGTGCGCAACGTTCGGTGGGGGAGAGTGAGAGAATTGAGAATGCATGTGATCTCTAGCTCTTTACCCCATTTGCCCGCTTCTCTTCCTCTTTCCTTTCTTTGTATGCCTTTACCCACCTGCCCGCGCATTCTCCACATCTCTCCGCCCACCCGACACCGCTGTGCGACATGATGCCACGCATCTGCCTTATTCTACTTCGAATCACAGTATCGAAACCTCACGTAAATGCCGCTGCGCCGAAGAAATGGCCCAGCCAACAACGAGGCTGCCGAGCCTCTCATCCGCTGCGCAGATGCGGAGCTGGCCCAATGGAGTGATACAGCTGCAACATCGACAGAAGAAGAATCGTCTTTTGACCCATGGAGGCGCCGGATAGTGACCATTCTGGGTAAAGTGCTGGACGTGCTTCCCGCTGCGCTGACGGTCTTCTTGCGGCCCGACCTGCAGGAGCGGGAGCTACGGGCGCTCGCCGCACTGCAGGAGCGCTACGTCTGCCCGTGGGACGCCGCGAATGAAATACACGTTCAACTTCTCACAACGCTCTGGAGAAGCCACTGGCGATGCATGAGAAAGGATGTACCGCCGCTCACTGCTGACATGTCGTCTGAGCGTTGGAAGGAGCTAGGCTTTCAGGACAAACACCCAGCGACAGACTTCCGAGGTGCCGGGCTACTTTCACTTCGACAGCTTATCTATGTGGTAGAGACGTACCCACGCGAGTGGATCACCGCCATCCAGACCCCAAACTACTTTGCTGCTGCGACGGGCATCAATGTGACGATGCGTCTACTCGTGCTGCTGCAGATTGGCACCGGCTTGAGCTGCCTTGAGGGGAAGATGGCGCGGGGTTACACGCTTAGCTTGGCAAGAGTGAATCTGTCCCGTATGATTTACCACAACAACACTGAGGTAGCTTTGCAGCGGCTTAACGAGGTGTACTGTGCATGTATGCGGAGGGTCTGGATGAGCTGGGAGACGTCATCAAAGAATATCATGCTGTTCAATGCCTTGCTTGACGCATGCTTCGTAGAAATGGAGGAGATAATCAATGTATCATCCTCGTTGGAGGAGTTTTGCGCATTGATGTGAGTCTGCTTTCATTGTGCAAAATGTGTGCGGTTAAAGGCGTAGTGGATATTGATTACCCTCCTTTATTGCTGCCAAAACATCACCACCAACACCACTTCTTCTTCGCCTCTTTTGAGTGATTCCGCTTCGGGTGGGGGTGGGGCGTGATGGCACTGTCGGCGGTTGACATTGCCGAGGCGGCGGCCCAGCAGGTTTCGCTGCTCTCCTTTGACACCCCCGGGCGTGAGGGCGGCAGCTGCTGCCTGTTTGCACCCACCGCCACGCGATGCGGCGTGATGGCAGGTGGCTGCATCACCTCGGTGGCGTGCCGGCACGATACGGTGATGGTGACGCTTGTCCCTACACTGCTCCGGCTGCTGCCGCTGCGGCTTCCTCCGCACGACGGCTTTGCGTGGATACCTGCCGACTCACCGCTCGCAGAGGCGGTGGCGCTGCTCTACGGGCTTCCGCCGGTGCGGCTGCAGGCGGTGTCATCAGATTTTCCTGTGTTCCGCTCGGGCGGCGCACCCGAAACGGTGCAAAGGCGGCTACGGCAGCAGATGGCGCACCGCCACTTGGAGCGCCTCCGTGTGCACGTGCCGCCGCACTTGTCGGCGTGCGTCCCTTTCGATTACAGCCGCGTTGCTGCGTGGCTTGTTGTGTCATTCCCCGGCGCCGATGCGGTGCCTGACTCGTGCCTCTTCATCCTCCCCGACATGCTAGTTGTGCGGGCGGCTGTGCCACATGTGGGGCGCAGCTTTATTTCGCCACACGACCGTGATACAGTTGCGGCGCCTGGTTTGCGCGAAGTGTGTCAGCGGCTCCAGGGACTGCGGCTGCCGTGCGGTCCCGTGTGTCTGCTCGACGCTGCAGAGGCGCCAGACACCCCTCCACTTTTACTCAAAACCGCGGCACAGATGATGTAGGTTGTGCTGACCCACTCCTACTGCTGCACACAAACACAGACAGAGAGCAACACAGTGTTAAAGTCCCTATTGACAGTGCGCCCCCCTTTTGTTATTTTTGCTTGGTCTTGACATGGTAAGCGTGCGCCTTTCACACCGTCACCACCAGTGTTTCGTTTTGTTTTGTGCTTCGTCTGCTTCTACTCCCCCGCGTTATCCTTCCCTTCCATCGATTGGGCAACGAAAAAAAAAAACAGGGCATATACGTATAACTACAAATAGCCACATACACACAAATAAATACCGAGACAGACAGACAGACATAGTTACATACATATATATTGAAAATGGACCCTTTATCGCGCGAAGAGGCGGCTCCCAGGTCCACTTCGTTCTATCGTGGGTTCTACGATGCACAACAGCGGCGGCCAATCAAGAATGTTGAGCCTACACTCGGCCAGGCGGTCGGCGGTGCCATTTTCACGGCACTTCCGTTCGCTGCCATCTACTTTTTATTAATGCGGCGACGGGCTCGAATAGCAGCGGCGACAGCCGCACCCGGCGCAAAGCCGACCGGTTTCATGTCCAACGTGATGGAGATGATGCAGAAACAGATGAACCCCTTGGGGGACAAGAATTTTCGTGTCGAGGTGAAGGACACAAGGTTCAAGGACGTGATAGGCGTCCCCGAGGCATTGGAGGGGGTGCAGCAGTACGTCAACTTCCTCAAGACACCCGAGCTCTTTACGCGGCTCGGCGGCAGGCTGCCGAAAGGCTGCATCCTCACTGGCCAGCCGGGGACAGGCAAAACACTACTTGCTAAAGCAGTCGCGGGGGAGGCAGACGTGCCGTTCTTTACGTGCAGCGGAGCAGACTTCATTGAGGTCTACGCCGGCTCAGGCCCGAAGCGTGTGCGGGAGCTGTTCGCAGCCGCCAAGAAGGAGGCCCCATCTGTCATATTTGTTGACGAAATCGACGCTGTTGGTTCGCGCAGCAATGGGCAGGGTGCGCTGGGTTTGAGCTCAGAAGAGAACCGTACCGTCAACCAGCTTCTGGCAGAGCTCGACGGCCTGCAGGCGAATGAGGCAGTCGTCGTGTTTGCCGCAACCAACTTCATTGAAAATCTCGACAAGGCTCTCCTCCGCGAGGGCCGCTTTGACCGCAAGGTGGAAGTGCCGATGCCGGATCTACAGGCGCGCGAAGACCTCTTCGCGTTTTACCTCAAGCGCGTCGTCACGTCTGATCCAGAGGTGAAGGCGCGGCGCATGGCGAGCCTCACACCCGGCGTCTCGCCGGCCACCATATCGGCGATAGTAAACGAGGCAGCCCTCGCAGCGGCGGTGGAGGGTGACGATGAGGTAACGGAGCGAAGACTGCTTCCAGCCATTGACGACGTTCTTGTTGGTAAAAAGCATCGCAGCCGCATGTCGGAAGCGGTGGCACACCGCGTGGCACTCCACGAGAGTGGACATGCTCTCATCGCGTGGCTTCTACCACAGCAGTCAGACGTCATCAAAGTGTCGATCACCCCGCGCGGCCCCGCAGCGGGGTTTACACAGCAGCTCGGCAAAGAGGTGTTCGACATGCCCACCGATGTCTCACTCTTCACGGATCTCTGTGTCATGCTTGCTGGCCGCCTCGCAGAGGCCACGAGATATGCGGAGCTCACGACTGGTGCACAAGATGATTACCAGCGCGCCACTGAAACGTCGATACGTGAGTTTTTGTCGTTTGGCATGTCGCACCGTGTTGGTCTGCTTGCATTTGAGCCGCAGCGGCTGGGTGAAGGACGGATGTATCAGAGGCACTCAGAGCAAATACAGGCAGTTGCCGAGACGGAGGCAGCGCGGCTGGTGGACACTGCCCATCACTTCACACAGGCACTGATCCTGAAACACAAGGAGACGTTGTATCGACTTGCCGATACACTCTTCACCAAGAAGGAGTTGTTAAGGGAGGATTTGGAGGCATTGCTGGGTCCACGGAGCGCCGCAACCTTGTCAGCAGAGGCGGAGAAGGCACTTGCAGCCTTTGTGCAGAAGTCTGAGGAGTATAGGGTAAAGCAGCGAGACGCTGTCTGTTGAGACGACGTTATGTTTTCTGTTACTGTGACTGTTACTGGTATTGTTGTTGTTAGTTGTTGGATTTACACGCGTGTGCTCTGTCAACGGCTTCTGCGGTTTCGCACTCTTTTCCTCTATTTGCTGTGAGGAGTCTTCGCGTTGGACGCCGCAGTTTGCTGCATCCATTTCTCATTTGTTTTTTCTCCCAAAAAAATTTTTTTGTTTGTTTCCCCCCTTCTTTCTCTCTCTCTCTCTCTCTTTTTTTTTTTTTCTTTCCATTCTTTGCTCCTCTTTCGGCCGCGACATGTGTCCGGGTGAGGCGCGATGGACGAGGGAGGCACGCACAACACAGAGGAGCCGTGTGGGGTGGTGCTTCGTGACGTGGAGTGTGGTGGGCGTGTGCTGCTGCGCCGCGGGGACCACAGCCGCGTGTACCGCGTGCACTGCGCGGCAAGGGGCATCTGGCTTGGGCTGAAGGAGGAGGAGTGCATCAAGCCGCTCGCCATTGTTCGTGCAGTGGCGGCGATACGGCGGTTGCGCTCAGAATATCTTTTGCGCCACTACGACGTCCGTGTGGAGGGTGACCGCACCGTTGTGACACTGACAGAGTTGATGGACTGCAGCCTCAGCGACATGCGCCGCCGCCACAGCAGGCTGACGGAGCCGCAGACGAAGGCCGTCGCATTTCTCGTGTTACACGCACTCGAGGATCTGCATTCCAGGCTCAGCATGGTTCACGCAGACGTGAGCCCCTCCAATATTTTGCTGAAGACGACGGGGGAGCTAAAATTGGGTGACTTCGCCAGCGCGGTACGTGTGGACGAGGCGGTCGAATACTTCGCTGGCACCGTTTTCTACACCCCCGTTGAGGTACTGAGGGACCGGCAGCTGGCCTCCAGACCGGCTAGCGATATTTGGGCGCTTGGGGTGACACTTTACGAGTGCGCGAGCGGCGATCATCCGTTCGTTGTGCCATGCAACAATGACTTCTGGTTTTTTTTGTTGGCGATGGAGGAAGCAAAGAAATCTGGGAAACATCCGCAAAACGTGCCACACACCAGCGACGAATTTTATGACTTTTTCACCTCCGTGCTTCGGTGGGACCCCGCGCTGCGNCCAACCGCGAGGTCGCTGCTACACCACACTTGGTTCTCGCAGTTCAGCGTTGTTGCTGCGCACAATGAGTTACGTCTGATGGCTGACTGACGATTTTGTGTGACTGTGTCCTACTTTTGTAAAGTATGTCTAGGGAATTGGGGTGGGTGGGGACTGTTCCGCTGATCTTGCTCTCCAGATCTTTTGCGCCTTTCTTCTTTTATGAGGTTCACATTAGCCAAACCGATGAGGAATCGGGCAATCATCAATGCGGGGGGCCAGCGCTTCGAGGCATGTTTAGCCACACTGCAGCGCTATCCCAACACGCCGTTTGCCAAGATGTTCCAGCTCCCTTCAAGAGGCCGCAGGGGTCGAGAGTTCTTTTTGGATGTCACCCCTCAAGTATTCGAGTGTGTACTGAGCTTTCTGAGGACGCAGCAGCTGAACCTCCCCACGGATAACGCCCAGGTGCGGGCGGAAATTGTTCACTCCCTAAACATATGGGGTCTACTCGAGCATGCGTTCCCACCATCCAAGGAAGAGGCGAGGGAGTCTCTTATCAACGCGCCGTCAGTTGTGCTTCCAGACATATGTGTCGTGCAAATTTGTGATCACATGCAGCACGATCAAGGCGTTAAGCGACATGCTCTTACCATTACATTTGGTGCTGACGGCTTTCAGTTGCGCCGACTCACACAACGCATCCGCCATGATCTGGAGGGACTGATTTCTTCAACGTATTGGCAGTGCTATCAAACAAATGAACGAGCCGCTTTCTTTGTCACAACAAAGGTGGCCAATGGGACAGCCGATCTTCTTTCAACGTCGGTGACCCAGCAACTCATTGAGCACACGGAGTCTATGGGGTACTCTCTGGCCAGCTCCTATGTGACATTGAGCCCTGACGTGGTACACACAAGTGTGCGTATGTTGGTTCACAACTTCACGTTCCGCCGCGCACGGCAAGCCGCATTGGAGGTGGATGACGAAGTGGCACTGACTGATAGTGACACCGACAACAGCAACAACGATGAGACCATCGAAACGTATGCAAACATTGCTGCGCCACATGTGGGCCCATGCAGACAGCCTCTGGGAGGAGAACACTCGCTGCCACCCAGAAACGCAAGGGCAGCCGACATTTGGGGTCGGGACTGACGAATCACCCAAGAGTGTTTTTTTTTGCATACAATGGGGCCCTACCGCGTCCCTCTGGCTGGCACCGCTCTGCGGCGGAGTACTTGCTGGTTCTTACCCGTTCCTGTTTGTCGGTATTGCTTGTTTCAAAGGTCACCCAGCGGTAAAGCAACAAAGTAAAAGTGAAATATGCGTGCGTAGCGACCCTTAGCAGGTTTCCCGGAGTCCTCAATACGGAGGGCCCTGCGTCTTGCCCTTCTTGACGCGGTGCACATTTCTGTTGCAGTATTTGCTCCACCATATGAGCTGCGGTTCCACGTGGTGCGGCCGCCCACCAACTGAATGAATGTCCCAAATGGGCTGTTCTGTGACCCGATCACCCCCAAAGAAACCCCACCATGCAGTAATACCCATTCACCTCTATATGGGGGCAACAACAACTGGTACTACTTGACGCCGATGGACCACGTAAAGTGGGAGGACCTGGGCGTTAATTTGAGCAACGACGAGTGCTACAATCTCTGAGAAGCGTACTGCGGATCGATGTCACACAATGAGGATGTCACGCCCGTGAAGATGTGTACATGCACCGTAGATGTGGACGTTCAGCGCTATTGCGTCGTGGTACTACCCAAGGAGGACGCTGGTAGTGGTAGTGGTGGTGGCGGTGGTGGTGGTGGTGATGGTTCCCGCACACTCAACGCGTTTGTGAAGCTTAATCCCAATCCAGTTCTTGCGAAGAAAGGCATGCCTGGGCTTCTCGGTCTTGGCAAGATTTATGATCCGACAAACTTGTGGACAAGCCCCGTCAACAGTTTAGGGTGGGTCTCGGCGTTCGTGGCAAGCATCAACAGCTCCTACAGAAGCGTACCAGATGAACGCGTTGTGCTGTTTACCACTGCGGATCTAAACTGGTAGGCGGATTTCCGCTTCCCCCACTTCTTTTGGGCGGACACGCACGACTAACGCTGAATGCTGTAGCGCCCCGATTTCTTTAAGCTCGGCGGTGAAGACATCATAAAATAGTCGATGATGATCAGCTAGCGGGCTGTGTGGGGTTTTAATGACAGTTACTCCCAGGTCAAGGCTGTGTACAAAGATGTCCCGAAGCGTACGGAGCCGTGCGTCGACTACGACCGCTGGCACACATGGAAGCAGAACTACGACTTGATTCTGAAGTACAACATTTTGTAGGGCAGCCGGATAGGAACATGATTGCCATGGGGTGACCGGGCGCAATGGGCATGTCGTGCGATGTCAAGTGCAACTAGAAGACTAACAGACTGGACATCGATGGCTGAATTATACTTTCTGGTGCCAGTGAAAAGTCTCAGCTACCTTGGGTAAGCTGTAGGTTCCCTGCATTTCCTTTTAACACGATTTTTCGTTCTACAAAACAGATACAATTGACCGTGGATATATTAATGACGTGGGGGGGG
>NW_008826250.1:0-10271 GCF_000691245.1 Trypanosoma grayi
CGCGCCGCCCCGCCGCCGCTGACGCCTCCCGCGCCCGCATGTCCTGCAGGAGGGCGTCTCGCAGCGCGGTGAAGTACTGCTGCCGCTCGGCCTCCCACTCCGTTCGCTGCGCGCGCTCCCCGTCAAGGCGCTGACCCCAAACAATGTTCAGCTGCTCCCGCTCCCGCTCGAGCTGCAGTTCGTTCTGCTGCTTCAACGCCACGCACTTCTCCTCCCACTCCTTCACGCTCCGCACCACCGCGTCGTACTCGGCACGCGGTACGTGTGCACCGTCGGTGCCGCCGAGCGCCTCGTCAAGCAGGTTGTCGTAGCGCTGCCTCATCTCCTCTAGCTTGCGGTGCCACATGGCGTCCTGCTCGCGGCGCGCGCGTCCAACGGCACCCTCCAACTCCGCCGCCTTCAGCTGCAACTCCTGTGTGAGGCCTGTAATGCGGGCCGCCATGCCCTCATTGTCGCGCCGCAGAAGCTGCACCACTTCCATGTGGCGCTCTAGACCGTGCATTGCCTCTTCGACACGGCTGCCCCACCGCTGCTCCGCCGCTTCCTCCACCTTCACAACGCGCTGCTCGTATGACGCCAGCAGGGCGCCGTCGCGTTCCACCTGCTCGCTACGCACGCGCTCCATTTGTCGCTGGTGCTCGCTGCTTACACGCTGCAGCTCCGCCGTGTAGGTGGCCCGCTCCGCCGCAAGCATAGACGACCACTTTTGCTCCACCTCGTCGCGTATCTGCTGCGCCTTGGCGAGCGCCGTGGTATCAACCTTTTGCTCCGCGTCGTGTAGCCGCTGCGCCATCTCCGCCTCCTTGGCGGCCATGCGCACGTGCAGCTTCCGCATCTCATCTTGCACCGCCTCCACCGTCGCTGCACACTCGCGCTGCATCTCTTGCGTCTTTTTGTTCATAGCCGCGATAAGTCCTTCGTGGTCGCGCTGCAGGTTCTCACGGCGCGTGATGAGCTCTTTCATAGCCTCCGTTTGTTGTTCCTGGTGCTCACGCACAAGTTGTTCACGCAGCTGCGACAAGTCCCGCATCGCGTCCTCAAGCGCCTGCACGTGTAGTGCCTCGTGCTCCTTCACCGCCCGCTGCTCCGCCGCTACAATCTTCTTGCGTTCCTCTTGCAGCACCTTCACCCAGCCACGTTCCCGCTCCGCGATCTTTTCGTCGTAGAGCCTGCAGCGGTCGTAGAACTCCTTCTCAAGAATTGCCTTGTACTCCTCCTTGAAGATCTCCGCGTGCCGCATCACCTGCTCCTCCATCTCGAGCCGAAGTTCATTGTGGTTGCTGAGCGTCTGCGTAGTCTTCTCCAGCAACGCGCGGCTGATGGACTCGACGTCATGCTGGTGCGCCGCCAACGCCTGCCGCGTCTTCTCAAGCATTGCCGCCTCGAATGTAACTTTCTGCTCCTCGAACTCACGCGAGCGGCGCACCCACTCTTGCTCAAAGGTTTCCATGTGGTGTGAGAGACGCGCCAGACTGTTCTCCTCGCTGCTGCGCACGACGGCCTCGTACTCCGACATCACCTGCATTGCACGGGCAATGATGTCGCCCTCCTGCCCGCGCTTTGAGGTCTCACTTCGCAGTTGTGCGGTGCGCAGGTTGAGAAGCTCGCGCTTCTCCTGCTGGTAGCGACGCTCCGCCTCCTGCAGCAGCCCACGCGTCTCTAGCAGCTGCTGCTGGAGTCGCTCGTGGTCCTCCCTGGACACAGCGTCGTCGCGCCTTCCCCCGGCCACCAACGACGTGCCGCCACGTCCCTGCCCTTCTTGCTGCTGTTGCCGTTGGGAGGGTTCGTTCAGCAGACGCGCTGCCTGTGCCCTTTCGCGCTGCAGCTCCTCCAGCAGCTGCGCCTCTCGCTCCTGCGCACGACCGCGCTCCTCTAGTATTTTGTACTCATACTCTGCCACGATCCTGGCAAAGCGCTGCTCCACCTCTCGGCCACCCCCTCCGTTGCCGCCGCCAACAGACGGTGAGAGGGGTGCGTTGATGTGGTCGTCACTTCCGTTGCCGGTGCTATTGTTGTTCGTGCTGGATGTGGCCACAAGACGGCGGTGTTGGCTACTGTTGCCGTTGCCAACCAACGCCGCTGGGACTGACGATGCCATTTTCCGTCGCCCACGGCTTCTAAAAGACTAACGTTGCCGCAGCTGTCACCGGCCCTCCTTGCTGTAAGCCTACCACCCACGTCAGGCTGAGGATGTGTGTAGGACGGAGGGAGAGAGAGAGAGAGAGGAGCCAACAAAACCTTGAAAAAAAAAAAGTGTTGTGGAAGGCATGGCACCAGCAGCAGGGCAGGGCCCCTTCCACTCCATCACAACGAATAACACTAGCACCATTGAGAGCTATACACCCCCCCCGACACACACACATATAGATATATATATATATACTCTTGTTTCTTTTTACTGCTGGTGGAGCCAAGGGTGTGAAAGTGCTTCCGTGTATATGTGTGCGCGACGAAAAAACAAAAAACACGAGGTGGAGGGAGGGGGAGCACATGTCACTCCGCAACTCCCATATGTCGCGACGGGGGAGCCTCCCTCGCCCCTGCAACCAGATAAACCCCGTGGCACCCCCCACACAATCACCACCACCACCCACAGCAGCAGCGGCGCGGAGGGGCGTGCGGGAGTGGCAGCGGCCCACCGCCTCCGACCAGTACAGGGGGAGGGGTGAAAGGGGAGGGATGGTGAGCGAAAACAACGAAAAGAAAGAAGGAATTTAACAGGAAAACAAACAAACAAACAAAAACAAAAGAAACAAAAGAATGACCAAACACGAAGGTGGAAAATAAGGAACGTATCGTCGCAAAAGAAAGAAAAAAAAAAAAGCCACCCGGCCACCAACAACAACACCAACCAAACAAAGAAACGGTGAAAAAGACTGCACACATACACAGAGGGTCCGCAGACGTATTGATACAGGCGTAGAGAGAATGCATTGCAGAAGGAGAGGAGACGCGCGCTGCTGCCTGTCTGCGTTCCACGCCCCTTCCCTCTCCCTCCCTTGCCACTCCTGTGCACACACACTAACACACAGGGCTAGATAGATGCACATCGTACGGCAGCTCCCACCATTCAGCGCCGCACTGACACACCAAGACAGAAGAAGAAAGCGAAAACAAACAAACAAACAAAGAAAAAGCAAAGAAGAAGAAAAAAAAAAAAACACACACACGCAATCACACAAACACATGAATACATAACTGTCTCGCACAGCACCTATTCTCTTTTCCCATTCATTCTGCCTCCCATATCCCCCACCCCTTCCTCCCCGGTGACCCTTCCGGAGCACAACATGCTCTTTTCCTTCACTTGTCCCGTTGGCCCCGCGCCGCCTACCGCACGTCAAGGGTTTTCCTCCCGGCACGAGCCGCCAAACGGCAAGAAAGAATTCTCCCGCGGTAGCGACGACACTACCCACGGCGAGCCACGCTCACCTAACGGAATCATGGCATTCTGTCCTGTCAGCGTCGTTACGAGCCGCACAAAATCATTCACGTGGAACTCGTAGTTCTCCTCCGTGGGAATACCAATCATGTGCAGCGCATTCAGCACCTCCGCCCTACCCACCGGGATGCCGAGGCCACGCCACAGGCCCTCCTCCACGCACACCGCTAGAGGCACACCGTGCAGCAGCGTTGAGCGCTCTGAGGGGGAAACGTTCTCGCTAGGCGCGGCGCAGTGCGCGGTGTTTGGCAGGGTCACGCTTGGATACGTGTGCGTCAGCGTGGCACTTGCACTGTCTGCTGTGGCAAGACTACTGCTGTTGCCATTACCAGTGTTGCTGCTGGTTCTACAAAGGCCCTTGACCGCTGTGCGGCCCGACCTAACCGTTGCACTTCCACTGTTGGAGCCCGCGTGCTGCATTTCTTCCCCTGTACCTTTGGGTTGCTGGGGCTGCTGCTGTTGTTGCTGCTGCTGCTGTTGTGGCTGTTGTGCTACCCCGTCAGCGGAACACTTCTTTTTGACGGTGGACTCCAATATGGAGTAGAATGTGCCCCGTATGACCTCGGCTGGGTATCGTCCCTGAATCATGAAGGCCATGCGCGCAAGGAAGGCATCGAAGTACACGCGATCGCGCGGCTCCCCCTCCGCTGGTGCTGTCGCGTTGTCGCAACTCTTCGCCTCGCCCAATGCACCGCTCCCGCCGCTGCGGTGGTAGCGCATCATGCCAACCTCTTTCACCTCCTCGAAGAGGTCCGCAATGAGCGGAATATCTGGCAGGGGAATGTTCACCATCTGAAGGATCTCCGAGAGCGCCTCGATGTCTACCATCTTTGTCTCAACCCCCACGCAGTCAGCCCTGGCGCTCCGGAATTCCTGCAAGAAGTCCTGCATGTCCACAGATGCCACACTGAACGCCGACAGGTCACTGCGCGTGCTGTCGTCGCGGTCGAGGCTCGCCGCGCCAACGCTGCCCAGCGCCCCATCCGCCATCGCGGCACCAAAGCGGAGGCTCGTCGGCCCATACGGCGTCTCATTGCGGCTGCTGCGCAGCGAATTCCACTGCCCCATCAGTGCGGAGGACGGCCGCATGGCGCAGATGTTCGTCGTGCGCGTGCTGCTGAAGCTTGTGTGCATCGCCTGCAGCTGCGAATCGGGCGGAGGTGTCACGTTTGCGACGCTGGTCGGGAAGGCCCACCCGCTGAGCTCGCCGTGCACCGGCGTCTCGCTCATTGTCGCCGGCGTCAGCTCCGAACGCAGGATGTCTTCAGGCGGTGCATCACCACCACCACCACCGGACTTCTCACCGCCGCCTTTTTTGGCAACCTGTGCAGCGGAGTCTTTGCTGCTGTTGCGGCGCCGCGGCTCCGTCTTTGTATTCACCTCTTCTGTCGAACGATGCGGCGGACGCGGTGCGTCGCCCCGCGTAGCGGGATGCTCTGCTACGCGCTGGTTCTCTTTGCGGTCCCTCACTACAGTGCTAGAAGTGTTTGCGTCCGTTTGACGCTCCTTGGGAAGTTGTTTGTCATTTTGATCACCTTTGTCGTTTTTGTTGTTTTTGCTGTTGCTGCGGAGGTGCTCCACAATATAAAGCAGCGGATCCTCCGGCCGCTCACTCAGCACACTGCTGATTATATTCTCCACCTTGCTAGGAACACCGTGGCGGCGCAGGTACCTGTGAGCTTCATCCGCATCAGCCGTCGGATGCTGCTGCTGCTGCTGTGGCTGTTGTTGCTGCGGTTGCTGCACTCGTTGCTGCTGTGTGTGCTGCTGCGCCAAACTCCGCTGCGACGTGCCTACAGCAGCGTCGCGAATAGATGTGGTATTGGGCATCGAATATTCTTACACGAAGGAAAGAAGAACACGTGGGTGGCCGTTGCGGCTTAACCTCGCGCCCAAACTTTCAGGCCTTCTGCTTTCTTCTCTACTCCTACCCACTCAAATTGGTATAATAAGTGGCGATGGGACCGAGTCCCTTTTTAGTTACAAAGGCGGCAAAAAACAAAAACAAACAAACAAACAGCAACAAAAAAGAAGTGAACCATATCCACTTTGTGTGCAGTCAGTGCGTGAAGAACAATGCATCCAACCATTAACTAGCAGTGCGGCGCGTGGAGCCCAGATTTCTGCAGTTTACTTTCATTACCAACCACACAAGACTTAATCGACGCCAAATTCTCAACACAGAAATGCACCACGTGATGGCACTTACTTCTGTATGTGCACCTCCATGAAACGGATCGGCTCCGTCGCGTCCGACGTCATCTTGAACTCGTGGATGTACTTCCATACTGTTGGAAAGTCCTTCTTAAGCGCAAAAACGAAATTCTTCGCATTCTCGCACACGTCTCCAGCCGTCATTCCACCGTGACCAACACGGAACATCAGCTGTCCCTGCTGTCTCGCACGCAACACGCCACCCGTTGCACCCTGCGAGAGTCGGAATGTGAGGCTTGTGCGGTCGTCGAGTCCGTGCAGGGCGGTGATGCAATGCCGCGACGCCTTTATCACCGACAACCCTTGCGCAGCAGCAGGAGTGGTGGTGGCAGAGGCGGCTGCCGCATCTCCGGACTTCGCCCCGTTGCTTTTGAGTGCGGCTTTGCGCGACGCGGAACCTTTCCGGTCGCCCTGCGCGGACGCTGGCCCAGGGGAGGGCGAGGGGACTGGCCTTGCAGCTGCGGCTGCGGCGAGAATACACTGCGGCAGCTTCGACACGATGCGAGCGTCCACCACGAAGTGGGAGAACGTCTTGGCAACCTGCGCCGCTCGCCGTGCGGCCTCTGTGTCGTCGCGCTTGCAGATAGCCTCCGCCGTCACAACGGCGTCGTAATACCCGTGCCGCTTGTTGATCTTCATGGCGTCGCCGGAGATGAGGCGGGGAACGATGAGGCACGTCGTGCGGCCGTTCATGGGGTACGTGCGCTTCGGCAGCTGAAAGATGTGGGTGCCGAGGAGATCCGGGCACTGCGCCACGACGACCGTCGGCACGATGAACTCAATGTAGATGCCGCTCTCTGCAGCGGCCGCCTCGCCCCCGCATAGCCGCTGCAGCTTGTGCACAACGGCCTTGGTCACAATCAGTCGTTTGTCCTGCGGCATCCACCACAGACAGAGTGTGCGGAGGGAATGCCTCGGCCCCTAGACTTTTATTGTGAAAAGAACAGACACGACAGGAACAATAACAGCAGCATCAACAAGTAAGACATGAGACAGGCGCAATGCCCATATTTTAAACTTCACCAAACCCAAAGAACAATAACAGTAAAAAATTTGAAGGGAACCCACCCCCTCAAAGATCGACAACAGAGGCAGGGACTCACAACAGGTAGCAAACCGTTATTTTACACGCCCTACAGTTGAAGCAACAGATGATGCTTTCCTTTCTTCTCTCTCTCTCTCTCTCTCCCACCCCCGATTGCTTCGTTGATTTTTATTCATCGTCCATTAGCAATGTACGCTGCGAGACGGGTAGCTGGAGGGGCTGCGTTGAGTCCGCAGTTTCGCTCTCTTGCGTGAGCTGCGGAATAAGACTATTGGTCGCAGCAAATAACCTCAAAGCGCTGCGCGTCACCGGCTGTGGCGGTACTGCCAGGGACATGCGGTCTTCCAGTTGGCTGTCAAAGAGTTGCTCATCCGTCCACTGCGTGCTCTTGCCATTGCTGCTGCTGTCGCCATGCAGGACAGCAGGCGGCGAACGCTGTCGCTTCCCGCCACGCTGCGCCTCCACAAGTTCGCTGTCCGCGTCATTCTGCTGTTGCCGCCCGCGAGGAAAGAGCTTCTCGTAGAACGCCACCACCCTTGCGTCAGCACGGATGGCACTAGGGTCGAAACGCGTGATAGCAACATCATCCTGTCGGCGCGCCCGCGTGAGTGCGACGTACGCCTGACCGCACTCGAAGAAACTTGCGTCGAGCTTCACTCGTACCATTGGCAGCGTCATGCCCTGAACGCGGTGCACCGTCAGCGCCCACGCCAGCTGCAGCGGCACCTGCAAGCGTGAGGCTGCGATCAGGCCGTCTGCGGAGAGCACCTCCATCCGCACGCGTGGCACCACCACCTCCTCACCGCTGCTGCTCGCGAAACACACCACAGGTAGCGCAGGGCCGTGTGCCTGCTCCAAGAAGGAAACAACAACACCGAGGTCACCGTTCGAAAGGTGCGGCGCGTCCGGCAAAGAGGCGAGTAGCACCACCTGCGCCCCTACGCGAAGCTCCAGCAGCGGCGGAAGCGATACCTCTTTGTCCAGGTCAGTGCCGGGCGTCGATGCGTAGTCCTCAGAGGCATACCGGTGGAAGTCAACGTTGTCCAGCTGCTGCAGCCGCTCTGTGTTGTACGCCGCGGCGTCCTGACGACGCGCCATGATCATCGTTGGCTCAACGCCGTAGCGCTCGCCCAGACGATTACTGAGACACGCCGACATGAGTCGCTCCACACGCCGCGTATACCGGCCGTAGCGGATGTCCTCCATGCATGCCTCGAACGCAGGGTCGCCCTCTTGGCGGTAGTTCTTGCGGAATTCAATCGAGACAAGCTGCAGTTTGTCCCAAAGCGGGGACTCAAAGCACCACTTCGGTGTCTGCCCGCTGCCGCCGGCGTTGGTGGCCCGGGCGACGACAGGCGGCAGCTGCAGGAAGTCACCGAGGAGGACGAGTTGAATCCCACCGAAGGGCTTCTCGGGTACCTTTCGCACGCACCGCGCAACCTCGTCAAGAACAGCGAAGACAGCTGCAGGAAGGACGCCGATCTCGTCAATGATGAGCGTTTCGCAGGAACGCCACGCCCGCACAACCTCCGGGCGGCTCTTCACACGGTGGAGCACCTTCTCGAGTGTTCCCTCGCCCTTACCAATCCCCGCAAAGGAGTGAAGCGTGCAGCCGCGAAGAAGTCGTGCGGCAGCACCCGTTGTGGCCGTCACCACAGTCCCCTCGCCGCGTGTCAGAACACGGTCCACGACGTGCAACAGCCACGCCGTCTTACCGGTGCCGGCAGAGCCCGTCACAAAAACACTCCGCCCGGCGCGGATCAGCTGAATCGCACGCAGTTGATCTGCTGCCCATAGCATTCCATGAGGTGCGGCTTCTACTGCATCGCTGCGCCCCGCCCCCCACGACGAGACGGCGGTTGTGGGCGATGGCGCCACAGGGGCGCCGCCCCGTATTGACGGCGCTGCTGGCGGCAACCCCTCTGTTTCTGCCGCTGCCGCTTCCACCGTTCTTTCCGTCGACTGGTGGTCTATCTCATCGCCGCTGTTTTCCTGATCATCATCGTCGTCGTTGTTATTCCAATCCGGCATGCCCAAGGCGTTTGGATCGCGGAGGTCTCCACCCTTCGCCCCTGAGGCACGCGCCTCGCGTCCTTTTTTGCACGCCACATTTTTCTCAATCTCCTTCCAATGGGATCGGTCCTGCAGCACTGCGGCCATAATCCGAAGCGCGTCCACATCCGCAGTTGTCTCGATGAACACGCTGCACACCCTCCGCTCGTGCGGCATGACAACAGTCAGCTTCCCCTCTGTTGCGTACGTCGCCAGCACGCGCTGCAGCCCGGTTAGCTGGAAGAACGTTCCCTCGTGGCGCCTGTGGCGACTTGAGCGCACAACGAGGCAGGGGCCCAGCCCTGTCTGCCTCGATAGGAAACACTCCGTGCCACCCCACGCCCCAATGCGCTCACCGTCTTCACTCATCACGATGATGCGACCACGCACCGCAGCCACCGTCATCTTCGGTTTCAGCGTCGCCATCACGTCCCGCTTCTATGATGCGCGTCTATCTCTATGTGTGTGTGTGTGTGTGTGTGTGTGCCTGTGCAAAGCTGTTTTCTTTCACGCACACCAAAAGTCTGGAGAGCAGGGCACAGAGAGAGTACGTGTGTGCAAACTTGTGTGCATCTGGCTGGGGTGGATGGGCCTCATGCGAGGGCTGCCATAGCGGTACAAATGCAAGTGACCCACGCCAAGCAGGTTATGAGGAGATGGAAACACGGAAGCTAATCACGAGAAACTGCTGCTACTGCCGTTGTTGTTGGCAGCATTGCTGGTAGACTTTACCACCGCCGCCGGCTCTTCCGACACCTTTTCTACACGGAAGCCAATATTTTTTCGCACCATCTCCCTCGAACCCGCCTCAATGGCAGCGCGGCGAATCCTCTCCATGTCCTCCGCCGTCGCCTCGGTGGTGTGCGGCACGACCGCCAGCACGCGTCGCAGCTCCGTCTCTAGGAGGTCGTGGTGGCACTGCAGGGCGAGGGCGGTGTAGCGCAGCTCCGTTGCCGCCTTGTGTGCGGCTCGGTCAGCTTCATCCAGTCGACGCAGCAGCGCCTCGTGCGTAGCGAGTTGACTCATCTGCAGCTCTGCAATGCGAAGCTGCGCTGCTGCCAGCTCCTTCCGCAGGGCATCGATTTCCTTCGCGCTGGTTGGTTCAACCGGCGGCCGTCGTTGATGCGGCTGGGGGGCGGCCTGACTCTGGGCCATCTGTGGACCAGCCGCTACCGCCGCCGCAGAGGCAACAGTGGCCTTCGCGACACCGCCTTCCGCGGCATACGACCGGCGCAGCAGCCTGCACCGGAGCGCCATTGCACTAACATCTCATTTTTCCCCCCCAGCGCCGCCAAAACGGCACACAACAAAGAACAGAAACAGCGAGATGCAGAGACGTATGAGAAGCCCAGGAGGCAGGCAGTCTTCTCATAGCAGCGGCCATGCGTTTATCACGGGGCTTTCCAATGCGCATCTGCGTCAACAATATCAGAAGAAAACAAAAATATCAGTCAAAAAAATCACAAGTAAAATATTTGAGCGCACAGAATAAACAGAAGAAATACAAAAAAAAAAAAA
>NW_008826251.1:0-9166 GCF_000691245.1 Trypanosoma grayi
CGCGAAGGCAGTCCTGCACTACACCTTCGCCGCGCTGGAGAGTGTGCCGGAGGCGCACATGGCGCTCGGCCGCCGCTACGCCGACGGCCTCGGCGTCGCGAAGAGTTGTGACAGCGCCGTCGCACATTACCGTGAGGCCGCCGACGCGGTCGCCATGACGTACGACGGTGTGCCGAACCCCACGAGCCGTATCGTGGGGCGGGCGCAGGGCGGCAGGCGTGGCGATACGACAGGCCTCCGTTCGCGTGACGACGAGAAGATGATGCAGGTGCTCATGTACCGCGCCGACAATGGCGGCGTCGACGCGATACTCGCGCTTGGCCACATCTATTTCAAGGGACAGTACGGTGTGCCGCGTGACTGGCAGCGGGCACGGCGTTACTTCCTTGAGGCGCTCGCGAAGGGTGAGGTGGCGGCGTACGGCGCACTCGGACAGCTGTACGCCACCGGTGACAGTACCGCGCAGCCGGCGATTCCACGCGACTTTAACACCGCCGCATCGTACTTCGAGGAGGGCGTGGCGCGGAATGACGCCGTCTCCCTCAACGGCATGGGATACCTGCACGCCATCGGCTATTACAGTGGAGGGCGACCTTCGCCGAAGGAGGCAGCATCAGCATCGACAGCAACAGAATCAGCAGAAACGGCTGATGCAAAGCCACCACAGTCGGATTTCGAGTCGGCAGCCCAGTATTTCACCGAGAGTGCCGAGCGTGGCAGTGCGGAGGGGCTGTACAACCTCGGCGTGCTGCTTCTGCACGGCCGCGGGGTGCCACAGGACCCACTGGCGGCGATCAAGCAGTTTGAGGCGGCTGCGCAGCGTGGCAGCGTCCTTTCCTTCTGGCAGCTTGCACGTCACGAGTACATGAAGGGCAACTGTGCGCGGGCAGTGCTGCTGTATGCCCACGTGGCGTCCTTCGCGTCGGTCTTTGACCGCAGCACCGAGACACCGTATTTCCCATTGGGCGAAGAGTCGCCGTCGCCACTCACGCCGCGCGCTGACACCACCCTAGTGCGCTTTCTCGAGGCTCTCGCGCTGGCTGAGACGGGCCACGCAGCATCAAGACAGGACGCGGCGCTGATGCTGGATAGTTTGCCGCTTGTTGAAGAGGTGGAGGAGGAACTGCACGACGGCATTTTCGTGCGAAGCGGGAAGCCACCGGACCGTGCGATGCAGATGAACAGCGGCGCTGTGTGGTTGCAGTGGTACCACACACCCCCCTCCTCCTATTCAACACCAGCTGACTCAGCTGATGCAGGGGTAGTAGCAGCAAAACCTGCGCTTCTATCACAAAGCGAAGCGCTTAAAATGCTGCGGCTGCGTCTCTTAGGCCTCTGGGCACTCACCGGCGACGCGGATGCGGACCTGCGGCTTGGTGACTTCTATTACTACGGTGAGAGTCGCCTCATCGGTGTCAGCATGTCGCGTGCCTTCCTGCACTATGAGGCTGCGGCTCGGAAACACAACCCCAAGGCGTTGTTCAACATGGGGTTGATGTACCAGCTGGGTCTCGGCGTCGGCACCGGCGGCGCCACCAGCGTGGGCGACGCCATCCACCGCATCCTCACCAATACACCGCTGGACCGTGACGATGGGGCAAGCACGCAAGCCGTATCAACATCAGCAGCAGAAGCAGCGGTGAATTGCACCGAGTCGGAGGAGATGCGGCTGTACTTAGCGAAGCGCTACTACGACCGTGTGGTAGAGGTGGACCCGGTGGGGGCCGTCTACGCGGTGAGGCTGGCTCTGATATCACTCAACTTCCAGTGGTGGTGGATGTACTTCTCGCGACAGCGGTACGGCCTTAGCACGCTGCTGCAGCTGCCGATGCCCGGCGCGCGCATGGATTTTGACGACGCTGATGAACGTATCGCCGACGGGGCGTCGGGTTCCTCATCTGAGTTGGGGCAGGGCCAACAAGGCCAAGGCCAAGAACAACAACAACAACATCATCATCAGCAGCAGCAGCAGCAGCAGCAGCCACCAACGATGCTTGGAAATCCTGCTGTTGAGACGCAGGATGAGTGGCTGTGGGAAGATTGTGCTCTGGCGATCAGCGCGGCACTCTCGTTCGTGCTGCTGCTCATCCGCCACCACGGCGCGTGAGGGGCACGCACAAGGTTTGTGCAGGAAAGAAGAAAAAAATACTGCAACGAATAGTTTAAATACCAAGGTGCCTCAAAATAATGAATATGCAAAACAAACAAACAAATAAACACAGGGAGAAATAAACGAATGAGCGCGGTGGCCTTATATATATATAAGTGTACCTATCTGCCTCTCTCTTTCTCTCTGTGCGTGTGTGTGTGTGTGTCTGTGCTGGGAAGATGTGACATGTTGCGGCTTCCCACACTACTGTGCGCTCCTTGCGGGCCGCTGTTGCAGGCAGTGCGGGAGATGTGTGTGTGTAACACCCCTGAGAAAGACGACGAGAGGGATCCCAGCCACAGCACCACTCGCCGAGTTGTTCGTTTTTACTGTTGTTGTTGATGTTGTTGTTGTTGTTTTTGCTTGCACTTTTTCATCGATGCACTCAGCCGTTTTTATGTGGGGACACATGCGTGCACGCACGGGTGTGCCGTCCGGTGCATGTGCGGGTGTGAATGCCCATGCTGCGTTTCTTCCCCCATTGCATCTGTGCACAACTGCGAGGATACACCAAGGACACAGCAGCAGCAGCAGCAGTAGTAGTAGTAGGGAAGGGGGAAACAAGTGCTGCCAGGCAGCAACAGAAAAAAGACCACACGCGGACGTTGTACGCCGAGGGCTGCAAGAGAATACCCCCACCAAAAGAAACAAACAAACAAACAAACAAACAAGATACGCGTTCCAACCTCAGCATCATAGCACCAAGCAAAAGACACCCACCTACACAATCAACCACACACACACACACGCAGAGGGCTTGACAAACTGAAAGCCTTGTGAAGACTTCTATTTGTATCTGTACATACATATATACATTCCTAATGCTGCGCCGATCCTGCCGCCTGTTTTGCGCCCCGGTGGAGCGTATGGTGGAGGAGTTCGATGTCGTCGTTGTGGGCGGTGGCCCCGCGGGTCTTGCTGCTGCTATCCGCCTGAAGCAACTTGCCGCTGACGCGAAAGATGACTTCCGCGTTGGTCTTGTGGAGAAGGGCAGCGAGATTGGCGCCCACACGCTCTCCGGGGCCTGCGTGGAAACGCACGCCCTTGACGAGCTGCTGCCGGATTGGAGCAAGGCGCAGGACCTTCCTACCATGACGTCCGTGACGAGTGACAGCTTCTACCTACTGCGGGACCAGAAGCGCTACATAAAGTCCCCGCTGCTGCCGCCGACGCTTCACAACCGCAACGCGCGGATCATGTCGCTCGGTTCGCTGTGCAAGTGGCTTGGCGAGCGGGCAGCAGAGCTGGGTGTGGAGGTGTACCCAGGTTTTGCCGCAGCACAGCCGCTATACAACAGCAGCGGCACCGCACTCGAAGGCGTGCAGCTTAATGATGTAGGCATCAACAAGAAGGGCGAGAAGACAGCGCAGTATGAGCCTGGTATGCTCTTCAAGGCGAAGCAGACCATCTTCGCTGAGGGCTGCCGCGGCTCCTGCACAAAGCAGCTGGAGAAGAAGTTCGGCCTGCGCGGCGAGGGCAACTTCCAGACGTACGGGCTCGGCATAAAGGAGGTATGGGAGGTGCCGGCTAAAAGTCACCGCCCCGGCAGCGTCACGCACACCATTGGCTGGCCAGTGACAGACAAGGGTCACGACAACACATATGGCGGCTCCTTTCTTTACCACTACGGTGACGGTCTTGTTTCGCTCGGCTTCGTTGTGGGCCTCGACTACAGCAACCCCTACACCCGTCCATACATGGAAATGCAGAAGTGGAAGACGCATGAGATGGTGGCGGCGCAACTCCAGGGCGGGAAGCCGCTGCTGTACGGCGCGCGCACACTCGTGGAGGGCGGCTACACGGCCCTTCCAAAGCTGCACTTCCCTGGCGGCGTGCTCGTTGGCGACGGCGCAGGGTTCCTCAACCTGCCCAAAATCAAGGGAACGCACACCGCGATGAAGTCCGGCATGCTCGCGGCAGAGGCAGTTTACGACGAGGCCTTTGCTGGTGGGAAGGAGAAGCGCAACGACGTGGAGTGTAAGAGTTACGACGACCGGTTCCGTAGCAGTTGGCTGCACAAGGAACTCTACGCGGTGCGCAACGTACGGCAGGTCTTCGCGCGCAACTTCTTCATGGGCGTGATGTACACTGGTGTGACAACCATGCTGACGCACGGTGTAGAGCCGTGGACGCTGCAGCATCACCAACCGGACCACAGGGCCCTCAAGCCTGCTGCAGCCTGCCTGGAGATTTCGTACCCAAAGCCAGACGGCAAACTCACCTTTGACCTCCTCACCAACCACAGCCGCAGTGGCACCGCACACAACGCCGACCAGCCGGCGCATCTCAAGCTGCAGGACCCAGAGGTAGTGCAGAAAGTGAACCTCGCCATGTACGACGGACCTGAGGGGAAATACTGTCCGGCGAAGGTGTACGAGTTTGTGGAGGGGAAACTAGTAGTCAATGCGCAGAACTGCCTGCACTGCAAGGCGTGCGACATTAAGGACCCAACGCAGAATATCAACTGGACTGTGCCGGAGGGCGGCGGCGGCCCCAACTACAGTGCGCAGATGTGAGGGTTTTCGAAGATCGTTGTTTTTCTTTGTATTCTACTAGTTCAGTGTGTTCTGTGTGTTTGTATGAATTAAGTATATGCAATCGATACTTGGGGGAGACTGGAAGAGAGAATATTTCTGATGCCTTTGAAATGAAGGCCATGCAAATGCATTTGAATGGTATGTATTGCTTTGATGGATTCCTGGACGGTTGTATCTAGTTTGCTTTTGCTCCCCCTTCCCCCACCTTTTTGATGCCCTATTTCTTATGTTTTTGTTTTCCACTGCTTCTCATTTGTGTACACGTGTGTGATTTGTTTGTCTTGTCTTTCTGTTGCTCATACGTATATCCCGCTTGCTTGGAGTGGCACCGTTGTGTGTGTGTGTGTGTGTGTGTGTGCCACTCAGTTCGTTGCCTCCTGCTGCCCGCATGTGTTTGAGCAGGATGCCTTGACATGGCGGCGTACGCATAGGCCTGCGTGCGTGTGCCTGTCGCCACGGCGGCAGTAGCAGCAATGGGTGGGGTGGGGAATGGGCGACANCCACCCACACACTGAGGGAGGGGGAAGGTGTGCGGTGCCAAGGTGGAAAGCGCCGCCCTTGGCGCGAAAAAGGAGGGGGCGGTGTGTGTGTGTGTGTGTGTGTGCATGGGAAACCACATGGCGGCGGCGAAGACAAAAGAAGATGAAACCAAACAAAACAAATACACAATAAACGAAACACGGGAAACAAAACAACAAAACAAAAAAACAACAACAACGCAGTGGTATTAGTGTATTCAGCGTTACGTTGCCCGCGTTTGCAGCGTTGGGCGTGTCTTTTGGCATATAATTATAGTCCCACCTTACTCCCCTCGCTGGCTCTTTGCGTTGTTTGCGGCAACTCGTCTCCGTTTTGTTTGCTTGTCTTTCTCTCTCTCTCTCTCTCTCTGTTGTTGTTGTTGTTGTTGTTTTGTGCGTTGGGTGCCACTGCTGCTGTGGAATCCCACAATTGCGGCAACGCACAACACACAACAGACAGCAACAATGGNGGGGGGGGGGGAGGACTCAAACACGGACGCATTGAACGCAGCTGAGAGGGAGGGGGAAGGAGCGAAACGACGTGTGTGGAGGCGAGGGCACGTGTATATGTTTTCATGTGGGTACCCTTATTGTGTGGTGCTATGCCTTTGGTGCCACTACGTCGGTTGCAGTGGCACGCAGCACAACAACGTACGGCTCTTTCCCATTTGATATGCGTCATCTTGTTGTGACGATGTTCTGTGCCATCATCTGCATGTCCTTTATCCAGAACCCTTCACCCATCCTCCTCCCCCTCCCCCTCCTTCTCCTTTCTTATCTTGCGTTCCTCTCGTTGTCATCGTCATCTCTCAACAAAACAAAAGGGGGAGTACTTGAGGCTAACCCACATCCAACAGCCACAACAACAACATCAGTAGCAGTAGCAAGACGAACAAGAGTACGTTGAATACAGGAGAATGTCGCTTCATTGCTTCTTCGGTGTGGAGATGCGGGCGGACGGGACACCGGTAACGCCGCCAATGCCTCAGAACAGCTCTCTGGTGCTTACGCACTGCGCCCTCACTTCCACCACTGGCGGCGCCGTCACTCTTTACGTGCAGAGCCACGACCAGCCGAGCCGCTTCGCTGTCTGCACGCTTGCCGCCGACCGTAATATCTACTACGCCCCGCTACAGCTTGTCTTCACGCAAAAGGCCTCTTTCACACTGGTCTCGTCGCAAGGCACGGCTGCCAGTGGCTCGGGCGCCGCTGTGCACGTCACCGGCTACTACGAGAGCGAAGAGGGGTACGATGCGATGGACAGCGACAACGAGGACGAGGAGGACGAGGAGGAAGGGGATGCGGAGTTGACAAAGCAGAAGGTCGGTCGCAAGCATGGACGATCGGAGAACAAGCAACAGCTGCAGAAGGGGACTGACAAGAAACAGAATAAGAATAACGGCGGTGACGGCAAGGCGGCGAAGCGGAAGTGATGAAATGGAACGGGAAGGCACGTTGAGGACCGTAAGAGGGGGGTGTGGTGGGGTGGGTGGGACGCGCGCGTGCCGCACCCCCTCCGTCCCATCCTCCTCAGCCATTGTGTTAACGGTTAAACCACAAAAGAAAAAGAACACCGGCATATGGAGAAGCGGAGCACAGTGAAAGAAAAGACTGGAGAGAATAATAAAAAGAAAAAAAAGCTGAGCAGGCCGTTTTGTGAAGAAAGAGGATTTGCCATGTTTGCCCCACGTCTCTCTTTCCCTTTCTTTGTGTTGTTGCCGTAATGCTACCTTGTTGTCTGCTTATTCCCAATGAGAAGCAGCGCGAGGGAAAGGAGGAAGAGTGAGATGGTGCGTCTAGTCGTAGCGGAAGTACTCGTCCCCTCTGTGCGTGACGCACTCACACGATCGCACGGCGCCGCGCAAAACGTCAGCGTGACGGGCAAAAAGTCCAAAAATCCAACAGCAGCGGCGGCGAAAGTGGCGGTGCCGTACCCCGTCGGCAGCAGCACGCTGCAGTTGACAGGCGTGCACGTCACACAGCACGGGGCTGGCAAGAAAGGCGGTGGCAGCCATGCACTGCCTTGCGGCGGCGTTGTCGTCCTGCTGCGGGCGCACGTGGAGGGCGCACTTGACGCGGCGACACGCGTCTTCACGGTGGCGGCGCTGGCGCTTGGCGGTGGAGACGAGCCTGAGCAGCCCGTCGCTAAGCGGCGGGCTGTGGATGACACACGCCACCCGGTTCCACCAGCGGCAGTAGCGTCGCCGCAGCCCCGCCTGCCCTGTGCCGCGTTCGCCAAGCTTGACCTGCGGCTGCAGGTGGAGAAGGTGAGCTTCTCGGTGGATGTACTGCCGGTGGGGCAGCGGCGCGGGNCCCGCGAGGGCGGGGCAGGGGACTGCTCCCTGGCAGTGACGATCGTTGGCGCGATGGCACCTCTGCTGCCGCCGTGATGGTGCGTTGGGGACTGCGTGTTGGGTGAAGACAACCGAATAACAAACTCAAAGACAAAAGAGAGAAAAAAAAACCCCACGAAAACAAAAGGAAACAAAAAAAAGGGTGTCGGCTCTCTAACGGGCGGTAAACTCCTTCGTCATGGCATGATGAACCGCACACAGAAACACATACACACAGCCAAAAAGAAAAAAAAGAGGGGAGGGAGGAACAAAGCGAGCGGGAGCATGGAACATGAACGAAACAAGGAAAGAGACTTATTGTATGTTGCCTGTCTCACGCCTTTTTGTTTCGCGCCGCTGAAGGAAAAGAGCAAAGGTACGGCTGAAGGGAATACCCATACGTACACGCAATCCTGACCATATATACGGTTGCGTGCAAACACAGATTCAGACAAGAAAAAAGTCCCGCGCCGATATCTGCGATGGAGCCGGTTCCGACGCTGCGCCGCACACGCGTCGTGGACTTGGGTCGCATGACCCGCGAGGAGCTGATCGAGGTCGCCAAGAAGCAGGCGAAAAGTATCCGTGAGAAGAGCACCCGCATCTCCGCACTTGAGGAGCTCGTCGAGCAGCTCACCGGTGCACCAGCAGCGGAGACGGCAACTATGCGGCGCGGATCAAGTGCCAGCTCTACATGCTCGCCGGCGGCAGCATCCGATCAGTACAGCGACTTGGCGCTGCAGCAGGCAATGGAGGAGGAGCGGCTGGCGTACGCCACGGAGATGAGCCGCAGCGACGAGCTCATAAACACACTACGTGGTGAGCTGGCGGCAAAGACCCAGGAACTCGCAACGCTGGAGGGAAAAGTGCAGACATGGCGCGAGAAGGTGATACTGACGTCGCAGCGTGACCAGGCCACGATCGCCGAGCTACAGGCGAAGCTGGAGCAGCTTTCCACCGCCAGCCTCTCGGGGGCGGCACAAGCACCAGTGACAATTCCACCTGATGTGCTCGAGGCCGCCGTGCAGGAGAAGCTTACCGTCTTCAAGGAGCGCGTGAGAGCTCGGGTTCAGGAGTACATTGATCGTATCGAAAGTCTGGAGACGGAGCTGCAGTCACTTCGCGCAACCGCGACACCAGACGCGAACCGTACTGCGGAGACCCCTTACACGTCGCGAGAAGTACAAAAAGAAGAAGATTCCTCATTGAGGGCGACACGTATGATGCCAAGAAAGTCCAATGAAGAGGTTGAGGTGAGGAGAAACAGCGGCACCAACGATGATATACACGGAACACAAAAGGACAAAGAGGCGATAAACTGCCTAAAAGAGCATCTTGGTTCGCTGATCGAAATCACGCGTCAGCATGGATTCTCCTTCGAAGCGCCACATGATATTCTGGACACCATTGAACATGCTGCTGAAGAGGAGATTCAGAGGCTCAAGAATGCAATGTCGTCCCAGCAAAAAAACCATGAAGAAGTTGAGGCCAATCTAACCGAAGAGGTGGGGCGGTTGCAATCGCTGCTGGAGGCGACCCGGCGTGAGCGCGAGGAGATCGTTACCGCCACGGAGGCCCAGCAGAGCAGTGCTGCGGAGAAGGATGAGACGATTGCCAACCTGATGCAGG
>NW_008826251.1:9209-10262 GCF_000691245.1 Trypanosoma grayi
CGGAGGCCCAGCAGAGCAGTGCTGCGGAGAAGGATGAGACGATTGCCAACCTGATGCAGGAGGTGGGGCGGCTGCAGTCGCAGCTGGAGGCGACCCAGCGTGAGCGCGAGGAGATCGTTACCGCCACGGAGGCCCAGCAGAGCAGTGCTGCGGAGAAGGATGAGACGATTGCCAACCTGATGCAGGAGGTGGGGCGGCTGCAGTCGCAGCTGGAGGCGACCCGGCGTGAGCCTGGTGCAAATGGTCATGGTAGTTTTTGTGGCGAATGTATGGCGAAGGATGCCCGGATGGATGGTTGGAAAAAACAGGTGAAGAAGCTTATTTCAAAAAATGATGAAGACAAGAACGCCTTGGTGGCACAGCTAGCCACTGCTCGTGAGGGCACTGCGCGGGCTGAGGAAGAGTTTCAGACGCATTTGGAGTGCTTTCGTGGTTCAATGACAAAACTGCAGGTGGAGTTGGAGCGTCTCTTGGTGGAGCGGCGGGAGATGGAAGTGAAGTTGTTGCATCTGGAGCGGTTTAAGGCAGCCGTGAGTGCGAAGGTGAACGGTGTATGATGGCCAGGTTGTCGGAGTATATATATTTTTATATCGATTGGAAGCTGGGCTGCGCTGCCTGGCGAGGTACGCTTTATAAGTCCGCACTGCTGTGCTTTGCTCTGGATTACAGAGATGTTTACTGCTATGCGCCATTGCTCCTTTGTCTTGCTGTTTTGTTTTGCTTGGGTTTGCTAAAGTCGCACCATCTCCTATCTGTCGCACCACTAGACGCGTGCGCATCGTGAGCCTGCAATTGTAGTGCGCAATTCCTTTAAAACATAGTTGTTCAAGTGGATGGCGAACAACGACTTCCGTGGCCACGAAGACCCGTCTATGACGGGTATGGAGAACGAAATGAACGTCTTTGTGGAATGCGGCCACCACCCACTCGGCGTTTCCTACAAACAGCGGCTCGAAAATATATTCGCGCGGGTTAACGAAGCCATGCCACTGTATGAGAAATTGGGTGGGGTGAAAGGAGTTGCGGAGAAGCTCGGGACGGACCTCAGCAATG